>NW_026854589.1:0-98153 GCF_026571515.1 Ruditapes philippinarum
AATTTTGTCAAATGTCTGATAAATATATGATCAGACTATTTCTTTACTCTTACAGGAAATAGGCTATTCAGAAGTAAATTTTCATTCGCTACTTCTATATACAGAATCCGTATTTGCACGAATACGGAATTTCGTATTTTAGTAATATACGGACTTGTTATACGAAAAAATTCCGTATATTAGTAAAATACGGACTTCGTACATCAAAGTTCCCGTATATTACGAGTGTACGGAGTTCGTATATGAGTCATATACGGACTGATATAATATACGGTCCCGTACATCTCCGTATTTCAAGTTTCCCGTATTCTTACACGTATATTAATGATATACGGAATTCCGTACACTTCCGTATATCCATGTCTTTTTCGCAGTGTTTATAGTAACAAGGTACATCAGATTGACAAGTCGGATAACTCTGCCTACAATATTGACAGAATTATGCCCCTTTTTAACTTAGAAATTTTGGTTTAAGTTTTTTGTAAAGTCAAATATCTCAATTATTGCTTGAGATATTCAATTGAAACTTACAATACTTATTTATAGTAACTAGGTACATCAGATTGACAAGTTGGATAACTCTGCCTACAATATTGACAGAATTATGCCCCTTTGGAACTTAGAAATTTTGGTTAAAGTTTTTTTGTAAAGTCAAATATCTCAATGATTGCTTGAGATATTCAATTGAAATTTAAAAAAACTTTTTTATAGTAACAATGTACATCAGTTTGCAAAATTGCATAACTCTGCCTAAAATATTTGCAGAATTATTTGCCCCTTTGAAACTTAGAAATTTTGGTTAAAGATTAAAGGTCTTCAAAGATATTTACTTGAAACTTTACACATGCACTTAGGGTCATAATTGGAGGGTCATGATTGTATGTCACTGACCAAGTTCCATAATCCTATCTTGCATTAAGGCTGATTCATATCCCCTTTTCTACTTAGTCTCTTGGTTAATGTTTACATGCAAGTTTTACATATCTCAATAACTATTAAAGATAATTATTTAAAACTTCACATATGCATTAAGGGTCGTAATTGTAGGTCACTGACAAAGATCCAATTAATTCTATCTTGCATTTAGGCTGATTTTTCTCCCCTTGTTCAACTTAGAAATTCATGGTAAAGTTTTGCTTGTAAGCTGTTATCTCAATAACTACTGAAGGGTTTGTGCCTTTTTTGGGACAATTTTATGCATTCATAATAATAAAGCAGTGATTTACTTGATAAAACATCTTAATAACAAGCCTTTGTACCTTTTCTGTCAAATTTATTTATTCATAGGTAATTAGTTATTATTATACTCAATAAAACACCCTTGTGACATTACTGTATAATTAGACTCTCTCTTAGGCCTATAACATGAATTTATAAAAAAAAATTAGCCCTTTTGTGAACTTAAAAAATTTAACATTATCAAGGCTCTTTTACTATCAAGCACTTAGAATAGTCGAGCGTGCTGTCCTACCGACAGCTCTTGTTAAATCATACTGTCAGAGTTCTAAAAACCTTGATTATAATAAATGTCAAATAAAAACAATGACTTATAAAAACAATAACTTTAATATAGACATAAAAATTCATAGCCCTATTTTAATTTTACAAACCATGAATCAGCAAATAAGAACTCTTGCTGAGATTTGAACTCAGAACTCCTCTTATGTATGTGATACAATAAAGAGGCATTTTGACAATTAAACTACAAGAGCTTAAAACTTACTAACCATGGCTTGTTATTAAAAGATTAACATTTTTCCTACTTTTTTGCATCTATATATAGTTTTCAAATAGCCAAATTTAGGTCTATTATAAATGAAAAAAAAAAACTGGCCAAAATTCATAATTTTATCCTGAAAATTCTTTTTTAAAACTTATTTAAAGGATTTTTCAGAATCATTTCAACTATTTAGTACATAAGAATTAAATAAAACAACAACAAAAAACATACACACTTAAAATGTTTCTTTTTCATATGATTACACATTTCTAAAAGATTTTGTAAAATATTGTCAATTTTCTATTCCTTATGGTTCTTATTTTACTAATCTAAGGCATGAGCTGTTCTGATGAATAAAAAAACAACACTAAATTGAATTATCAACAGGAATAAATTCTGTCATGTACGTAAATTTTGCTTCTATAGGAGAAGTAAATGACTGCATACATTGTGTGAAAATGTAACAAATTCGAAAAATTTTACGGAACTAAATTTCAACATTGGTACTGTGAAGTCATATGATGACGTCTCGAAAAAGAACGCATGACGTTATGCGGCAAAACAAATAAAAATGACTTAAAATCACTAAAAAGACTGGTTTGACAATTTTGCTTGTAAAATATATCAGAATGATAAGAACTAGTCGATAACAGAAAAAATCGATAACAGGATAAATAGAATGATTGGTCCTATAGATGGAGAACTATCTGATCAAAGGCTCACCCAATAAATTCCTCCGCCTCGCCAGATCCAAGGCACCAACCTATTAATTATTCTATCACTTCAGACATCAAGAAAATGGTGAACAATGCAATCAAAATTGTAAAGATGTTTAGTGATATGTAAAATAACATTGATAATACAAATACAAGATTCATTTCTCCCCCTCTGCTTTTACCATGGCTTGGGACATGCTAGAATTAAAACTGCACACATCCAGATATTTTACTTTCTTCAAAAATCAATCAAAATTTAGGAAAAGTAAAAAAAAAACAGATATGCATACTTCTTTGATTTAATTCAAAATTAGCTTATTACAAAATTTAAAAATATTGTTATATTATTTCTAACCACTTATTAAAGGAATAATATTGACCCAATGTTACAAATATTTTAATACATAAAAGGAAATAAATATTACTCTTACTTATGGCTTAAAAGTAAATTTTTGTAGTTTTCTTAACTTCAAATCTAAATATGTAACTTAATGATGGAACATATAACTATTTTCATTTAAAACAATAGGAATCTGGAAGTGTGCTGTTTTACAACTAGGCAGCATTGGGAGAAGTGTAGCGATTGACCTTTTTGACACATATACTGTTTTCCGGTAGTTACAAATTTAGCTCTGGGGGATTACACCTAATGAAGTATATACACCTTATGAAGTATATAGAGGATATTCAATTTTTTTTTATAAATACACAATTTATTTCAATGAGTGGTATGAAAACAAATATTTCATGAGTGGCTACCGCCACGAGTGAAATATGATAATTTTCATACCACAAGATGAAAATAAATCCTGTATTAAAGAAAAAGACTTGAATTTTCTGTTTATTATATACCTTTTTTATATTAAAATTTGAAAGATTACTTCTTAAATTTTGTTCATTGTCTGTATTTAGAAGAAAGTAATCCGGCAAGACACAAGTAAAAATATGTAAAATATGTTTAACTACAGAGAAAAATATATCTTTTACAGAGAAAATTTTATTTCATTTATCAGTATATAATAAACACAATTATTATGGGATATATCTATTTTTTATAATTATTTTAGAGTTTCAGGTGGTTACTATCTATCGCATATTTTACACATTTGAGCCGCGTCATGACAAAAAAAACATAGTGGGTTTGCGACCAGCATGGATCCAGACCAGCCTGCGCATCCGCGCAGTCTGATCAGGATCCATACTGTTCGCTAACAATTTAAGTAGAGAAACTGATAGCGAACAGCATGGATCCTGATCAGACTGCGCGGATGCGCAGGCTGGTCTGGATCCATGCTGGTCGCAAACTCATTATGTTGGTTTTGTCGTGACGCGGCTCATTTATTTGTTGATGTTGTGTTAGAATTGAAATAAGATATCCAAATCAGTGATTTTATAGCTTGATAAAATAATTGTGTGTCATTTAGATGTGCTCATTATATCACTCGGGCTATGACCTTGTGATATTAACACATCCAAACTCCAAACAGTGTTGTTTAGATATAAAATCACCGTTTGAGATATATTATTTCTTTAAGTTTAAGCAGAAAATCGCATTTTATTTCATGGAATTATTAATACAATGATATTCTAATTATTTTCTAACAATGAAATAATTGTTTTATTTCACTTTAATCCCAAAAAGGCCTAAAACATACAGATTGTTACATTATTACTCAACATTTAGGTGAATTCCCGAGAGCTATGTACAGAAAGTACCGGAAATGGTGTTTAGCTAGTTTTTCAAATTATTAACCTTTGATTGAAGCTCTGAAGAATGGTACTGTACAGTCTATAGTTTATAAAGTCGTGCGTTTTGGTTTTGCTACACATCCCCCACCATTCCATAATCAGAGCTTCAATATCCAATATCCATGTCTGACCAATAACCGGAGAAAGTTTGGTCAATGATTGGGCTTTTAAAGTTAATCATGCCAAGTAGTTTAAGAAGTTTGATTGGTCAACTAGGGAAAGCCCATGGCTTATGGTCATCAAATGAGGTGGTCAGGTTGGTAATGACTGGTAGATTTATCATTGATTAAGTTCAAGTCAAGGTAAATATCATCATAAATAATTCAGGAACACTTTGACCCATTAAGATTAGATGTACAGGTTTGTCATGACTAGCAGATGTCTGGTCAATAAGTGTAGAACACTGTAAAAATAAGTAAAATAGATGAGTTAAGATAAATAAAAGTCAGAACAGTTTATTAAAGAAATAACATTAAAAACCGCATGGTCTGCACTTCCCCTTCACGGTAGAACTGGCCTAAAAGTGTAGAACAGTTGTTAAAGATAAAAACACTATATAAAATTGAGCTGAAATAGAAAAAAAATTAAGGTAGATAAACTGCATGGTCTGCACTTCCTCTTCATGATGGACCTGGGCAAAAAGTGTAGAACAGTAGTTAAAGATAAAAACACTATATAAAATTGAGCTGAAAAAAAGAAAAAAAGAATTCAAGCAGATAAACTGCATGTTCTGCACTTCCCCTCATGGTAGAACGGGCCAAAAGTGTAGAACAGTTGTAAAGATAAGTTATACAATAGAAATGTGTGTGAAACAGTCCAGAATGAAAAAGTGGAAGCCGAGCTGATTGTCAGGCCTGTCCAGGGGATATGATGGTGTTGTATATTAACGAATGTGAGTGAATAAACAGTCCAGAATGAAAAAGTGGAAGTCAAGCTGATTGTCAGGGCTGTCCAGGGGATATGTTTGTTTGTGTTTTGATGTATATGAGTGAAAAAAAAAAACAGTCATGAATGAAAAAATGGAAGTCAAGCTGATAGTCAGGGCTGTCCAGGGGATATATTTGTGTTGTGTAATGATAAATGTGAGTGAAAAAAAACAGTCCAGAATGAAAAAGTGGAAGTCAAGTTGATTGTCAGGCCTGTCCAGGGGATACGTTTGTGTTGTGTTTTGATGAATATGAGTGAAAAAAAAGTAAAAACAGTCCAGAATGAAGAAATGGAAGTCAAGCTGATAGTCAGGGCTGTCCAGGGGATATGTTTGTGTTGTAAAATGATAAATGTGAGTGAAAAAAACAGTCCAGAATGAAAAAGTGGAAGTCAAGCTGATTGTCAGGGCTGTCCAGGGGATATGTTAATGTTGTGTTTTTATAAATTTGAGTGAAAAAACAGTCCAGAATGAAATAGTGAAAGTAAGGCTGATTGTCAGGGCTGTCCAGGGGATTTGTTTGTGTTGTGTTTTGATGAATATGAGTGGAAAAAAACAGTCCAGAATGAAATAGTGAAAGTCAGGCTGATTGTCAGGGCTGTCCAGGGGATATGTTAATGTTGTGTTTTTATAAATGTGAGTGAAAAAACAGTCCAGAATGAAAAAGTGGAAGTCAAGCTGATTGTCAGGGCTGTCCAGGGGATATGTTTGTGTTGTATGTATATTAATGAATGAGAGTGAATAAACAGTCCAGAATGAAAAAGTGGAAGTCAGGGCTGATTGTCAGGGCTGTCCAGGGGATATGTTGGTGTTGTGTTTTGATGAATGTATGTGAATAAACAGTCCAGAATGAAAACAATGGAAGTCAGGCTGATTGTCAGGGATGTCCAGGAGATATGTTTGTGTTGTATATTAAAAATGTGAGTGAATAAACAGTTCAGAAATGAAAAAAGTGGAAGTCAGGCTGATTGTCAGGGCTGTCCAGGGGATATATTTGTGTTGTGTTGTATGTTAATGAATGTGAGTGAATAAACAGTCCAGAATGAAAAAGTGGAAGTCAGGCTGATTGGCAGGGCTGTCCAGGGGATATGTTTGTGTTGTGGTTTGATGAATATGAGTGAAAAACAGTCCAGAATGAAAAAGTGGAAGTCAGGCTGATTGTCAGGGCTGTCCAGGGGATATATTTGTGTTGTGTTTTGATGAATATGAATGAAAAAACCAGTCCAGAATGAAAAAGTGGAAGTCAAGTTGATTGGCAGGGCTGTCCAGGAGATATGTTTGTGTTGTGCTGTGATAGATATGAGTGAAACAAAAACAGTCCAGAATGAAAAAGTGGAAGTCAGGCTGATTGTCAGGGCTGTCCAGGGGAGATGTTTGTGTTGTGTTTTGATGAATTTGAGTGAAAAAAAAACAGTCCAGAATGAAAAAAGTGGAAGTCAGGCTGATTGTCAGGACTGTCCAGGGGATATGTTTTGGTTGTATATTAATAAATGTGAGTGGAATAAAAACAGTCCAGAATGAAAAAGTGGAAGTCGAGCTGATTGTCAGGGCTGTCCAGGAGATATGTTTGTGTTGTATATTAATGAATGTGTGTGAATAAACAGTCCACAATGAAAAAGTGGAAGTCAGGCTGATTGTCAGGGCTGTCCAGGGGATATGTTGTGTGTTGAGGTTTGATGAGCATGAGTGTGAAAAAACAGTCCAGAATGAAAAAGTGGAAAGTCAGGGCTGATTGTCAGGGCTGTCCAGGGATATATTTGTGTTGTGTTTTGATGAATATGAGTGAAAAAAAAACCAGTCCAGAATGAAAAAGTGGAAGTCAAGTTGATTGGGCAGGGCTGTCCAGAGGATATGTTTGTGGTTGTGTTGTTAAATGAATATGAGTGAAAAAAAAAAAACAGTCCAGAATAAGAAAGTGGAAGTCAGGCTGATTGTCAAGGCTGTCCAGGGGAGATGTTGTGTTGTTGTTTTGATGAATTTGAGTGAAAAAAAAAAAACAGTCCAGAATGATAAAAGTGGAAGTCAGGCTGATTGTCAGGGCTGTCCAGGGGATATGTTTGTGTTGTATATTAATGAATGTGAGTGAATAAACAGTCCAGAATGAAAAAGTGGAAGTCAGGCTGATTGGCAGGGCTGTCCAGGGGATATGTTTTGTGTTGTATATAAATGAATGTGAGTGAATAAACAGTCCAGAATGAAAAAGTGGAAGTCAAGCTGATTGTCCAGGGCTGTCCAGGAGATATGTTTGTGTATATGAGTGGAATAAACAGTCCAGAATGAAAAAGTGGAAGTCAGGCTGATTAAATCAGGGCTGTCCCAGGGGATATGTTTGTGTTGTATATTGATGAATATTTGTGGGGGAAAAAAAACAGTCCAGAATGAAAAAAGTGAAAGTCGTGAGCCGATTGTCAGACAAGGGCATTATTTCTGATTTATTATCATAAATTCATTATATTTATAGAAATTTACCTGGGTTAACAAAAACAACATTCCAATCTCATTTCTCAACATATACCATATTGTTGAACAAAGTCTTTTTAACTAAACAAATCACATTTGGCTTTGTTGATTCTTAAGTCATTTGACGACTCTCCATCTTTATTGGCAGAAAAATATGCCCCAAAATGGACAGACAAGGGCAGGTTAAAGGGTAGAACCACATATATTCTAGTCTATCTAGTAATAGACTAGCTAAAATAGATCATTTCCTATCAAATTGCATACTGACTGTGTCCATCTCTCTCCATACTGATGTTACAAATTTCTACCAGCACAGAGATTGTACCAAGCTTATAATTTTTGTTTGTTGGTGGTTCTCAAGTCATATGGCGACTCTTCCAAACCTTTTTATTGGCAGAGAAATTGCCCCTTAATGGACCAGACAAGGGGCCCATTACTAATTTTTCTAAATTATTATCATAAATTCATTATATTTAAATAGGGATTTTACCAGAGAAATCAAAAGAGCAAGGTTTACCGTACCAATAAACACCGTGTCCATCTCTTCTCCACACTGAAACAACTTTCCAAATTTGTACAAATCTCGCCAGCAAAGAGGTGTACCAAGCTTATTCCATACCATATCCCTTCTTGCGAGTAATATAGGCACTGGCACTCTCGAAGAATTGATAGTCTCGATCAATCTTTCACAATGCATGCCTCAAGTACTCCAATACACTGTCACTGAGTGGCTTTGACCATCCACACACATCCATCCATCATCACCATGTTTCATGTCATTCTTGCAAATTTGCCTCCTTGGTCTTAAGATTAACTGAAAAGTTCACTGGTGTTAACAAAACAACATTCAATCTCATTTCTCAACACTATACCAATATGTTGAACTAAGTTCTTTTTTAACTAAAAAATCACATTTGGTTTATTGGTTCTTAAGTCATTTGACGACTCTCACCTTTATTGGCAGAAAAAATATGCCTCAAAACGGACAGACAAGGGCAGGTAAAAAGGTAAAAGGGTAGAACCACAGATATTCTAGTCTACTAGCTAAAGTAGATCATTCCTATCAAATTTCATACTGACTGTGTCCATCTCTCTCCACACTGAAATAACTTTCAAATGTACAAATCTACCAGCATAGAGATGCACCAAGCTATATTTGTTTTGTTGGTTCTCAAGTCATATGGCGACTCTCCACCTTTATTTGCAGAGAAAATATGCCCCAAAATGGGCAGACAATGGCATACTAATTTCTGAATTATTATCATAAATTCATTATATTTATACAGATTTACCAATGAAATCAAAGAGCAAGGTTTACCGTACAATACACCGTGTCCATCTCTCTCCACACTGAAACAACTTCCAAATGTACAAATCTACCAGCAAAGAGGTGTACCAAGCTATTCCATACCATATCCTTCTTGCGAGTATATAGGCACTGGGACTCTCGAAGAATTGATAGTCTCGATCAACTTTCACAATGCACGTCAAGTACTTCAATACTCTGTCACTGAGTGGCTTTGACCATCCACACATCCATCCATCATCACCATGTTTCATGTCATTCTTACAAATTTGCCTCCTTGGTCTTAAGATTAACTGAAAGTACACTGGGGTTAACAAAACAACATTCCAATCTCATTTCTCAACATAAACCATATGTTGAACAAAGTCTTTTTAACTAAACAAATCACATTTGTTTTGTTGTTTCCTAAGTCATTTGACGGCTCTCCACCTTTAATGGCAGAACAAATATGCCCCACAATGGACAGACAAGGGCAGGTAAAAGGGTAGAACCACAGATATTCTAGTCTATCTAATTAAAGACTAGGTAAAATAGATCATTCCTATCAAATTGCATACTGACCGTGTCCATCTCTTTTCAAACTGAAACAACTTCCAAATGTACAAATATACCAGCACGGAAATGTACCAAGCTATTCCATACCATATCCTTCTCGTGAGTATATAGGCACTGGGACTCTCGAAGAATTGATAGACACTTCACCACTGTTACACAACAATCCATTTTCTGAAAAATATTTAATTCCATGTGAAAGTTATTTAGAGGTCGGCGGCGTACTATACAGATTTTTCCAAAAATCTGTTTATAGTAATATAATAAAATTGTATTTTGTAAGTAAACATAGACAGGGAATGGAACCCTTGTCTCCAAAATGTCCGACAGGATACTCACCTCTATATTCATTTGGCTCAAATTGCACAGGATTTCAACCAAACTTGTATTTTGATTTTATTATGATTCATTATCTTTATTATGATTTACTATAGCATCAAAGAACAAGGTTTACCTTATGACACGCATCTTTCTTCACACTGGAACAACTTATTGTTGTACAAATCTGCCAGCACATAGATGTACTAAGCTATTCCATACCATATCCTTCTTGCGAGTATATAGGCACTGGGACTCTCGAAGAACTGATAGTGTTATTCACTTCCGCTTCATCACTCCTCCATGGTCTGAAAAATCACCAGGGTTTACAAAATAACGTTCTAATTATCAATGTTTCTTTGGTTTTATATTATATGAAGGCCCATTCTTTATTATATGGCAGATAAAGCCCGTCAAATGAGTTTCAGGGTAGGGCAAGTTCATGCCTAGTAGAACCACTTACCTTCCAGTCTAGCTAGCTAAAAGACTATCTCCAATAGACAATTCCTATCAACTGCTTATTGAACTAGCTGAATTTTTTATCTCTTAAATAGATGATACTATGCATACAAAAAAATCCTTAAAGTATAATATTGTAAAATACCTAATTGCTCCATCATGCCAGTTTCCAACCAATAATACACATGCAGCTATCCACATAATCACGTCTCCGCCACAATGTAGAACTAGAACACCAACATCTTCTTTCCAGGGGGTTTCCAAAAACACAAAAAAAAACCACAAAACATTAGAATAGGAAAAAACAAACAGTTAAAGAACCTGGCAAGTAGATCTGTAAAACAAAAATATAGGTATTAGAGCAAACAAATACAGGCATTTCAAAATCTAATTTATCATTTACATAATTAAACATATCAAACATAATCATAGTACACAAATTCTAAATACACAAGTCATAGCATAAAAAGAGTAGGTTAAACATGAAGCAAGAGGTCTAAAGGAGATAGGAAGCATAAAACAAAAATAAATAAACATGATTATTTTATTGGTGAAAAAGATACAAATACATATCAAATACAATACTCGAGTATGAGTATATCAAAAACCGCGGGCGCATCACGTAGCCTGGCCAGATTCACATTTTATAACAAGCATTAACAATGCTTTCAACTCAACACATAACTAAGTACTTGAATAACATATATAAAGATTTTTTATAAATCGTGAGTATATCAAAAAAACCGCGGGCGCATAACGTAACCTGGCCAGAATCACATTTTACAACAAGAACTTCTACTCAACACATTTCTAACTAAAAGGATAACATACATAAAGATTTTTTATAAATCGTGAGTATATATAATAAATAAAACTCGGGCGCATCACGTAGCCTGGCCAGAATCACATTTTATAACACCACCATCAACAATAACTTCAACTCAACACATAACCAACTACAGGGGGTACAGGGATAACTTACATAAAGATTTTTTATAAATCGCGAGTATATCAACAAAACCGCGGGCGCATCACGTAGTCTGGCCAAATCACATTTTATTACAACAACCATCAACAATAACTTCAACTCAACACATCACTTACTACAGGGGGGTACAGGGATAACTTACATAAAGATTTTTTTATAAATCGCGAGTATATCAACAAAACCGCGGGCGCATCACGTAGTCTGGCCAAATCACATTTTATTACAACAACCATCAACAATAACTTCAACTCTACACATTACTTACTATAGGGGGTACAGGGATAACTTACATAAAGATTTTTTTATAAATCGCGAGTATATTAGCAAAGCCGCTGGCGCATCACGTTGTCTGACCAAATCACATTTTATAACAACAACCATCAACAATAACTTCAACTCAACACATAACTAACTGCAGGGGGTACAAGGATAACTTACATAAAGATTTTTTTTATAAATCGCGAGTATATCAACAAAACCGCGGGCGCATCACGTAGTCTGGCCAAATCACATATTATAACAACAACCATCAACAATAACTTCAACTCAACACATCACTTACTACAGGGGTACAGGGATAACTTGCATAATGATTTTTTTATAAATCGCGAGTATATCAACAAAACCGCTGGCGCATCACGTAGTCTGGCCAAATCACATTTTATAACAACCACCATCAACAATAACTTCAACTCAACACATAACCAACTACAGGGGGTACAGGGATAACTTACATAAAGATTTTTTTTATAAATCGCGAGTTAATCAACAAAACCGCTGGCGCATCACGTAGTCTGGCCAAATCACATTTTATTACAACAACCATCAACAATAACTTCAACTCAACACATCACATCACTTACTACAGGGGAGGGGGTACAGGGATAACTTACATAATTTTTTTTTATAAATCGCGAGTATATCAACAAAACCGCGGGCGCATCACGTAGTCTGGCCAAATCACATATTATTACAACAACCATCAACAATAACTTCAACTCTACACATTACTTACTATAGGGGGTACAGGGATAACTTACATAAAGATATTTTATAAATCGCGAGTATATCAACAAAACTGCGGGCGCATCACGTAGTCTGGCCAAATCACATTTTATAAGAACCATCAACAATAACTTCAACTCAACTAGGGATTACATACATATTTAAAGATATTTTATAAAGCGCGAGTACATAAAAAATAGCATACATCAAGAACAATATCAACGATCGAATACAAAAGTTGTAAAATATCATCACACTTACTCTATTCACAAAGAACGTCTTCTCGGCGCGAGTTTCCCACCAAAAATGACCTGTTAGCTCAAATGATCACGTGGTCTGTAATCTGTGAAGCGGGAAAATTCGGCATATTCCGCCGTGCTTCTCAACTCTGACCTTTTCATTATTGAAATATTGTTGGGCAATATTGGCCCGAAACATTTGAAAATTCAATGACCTTTTATCGGCAATCATCGGAATCCGGCATAACGGTATCGATTCAAATATGATCGAGAATGGGAAATCTTAATTTATAAGTACACAGGGGTGGCAGGATAAAGCCATATACGAAAACGCACCAACAGGAAAAACATTTGAAAGATAATATATGGCCTGTTAGAGTAGTGGTTAAGGTCCTTGTTTCGCATGCGGAAGGTCGTAAGCTCAAATCCCACAACGGGTGAAACTTTTATTAAGCCTTTGAATTAAAATATTCTATTTTTGTTTTACTTTTTAATTTATTTATTTTTTTATATTTTTTTAATTTATTAGAGATCTAATAATCATTATTTTATATATTTTTCCATGTATTTCATTTACGAGAATGATATAGCTTATAATGTATGGTGGCTGATTTGGAACACTATGCGCGTTGCGTTGTCGATAGCGACAACACAACCTATATCGTTATCGCCTTAACGTCGCAGTGACGTCTTGTCGCTTGGCTTATAAGCCAATCCTTTGATTTGAGCGACATCGCGACCTTGACAACACGCTACACGACAACGCGACGTTTGCGTGCTTCGCTAGCTACAAGACGGCGCACAAAAACGTTCCAAATCAGCCACCATATTTTTTGTTTAATCATATTTTATTGCTATATACATGTATATACAATACAGATACAAATTGCATATGTATTCTAAACAGCAAAAGCAAACGGGTTGGGCCCAAGTTCTTACAACATTAGCGGTCGGCCCTCCCTGGTAGATAATGAAACGAAAAAACTATATTCGATACTTAATGGCATATAACAAAAACATAGTATATGTATATCATGTATCATTGCTGATGGAATGTATCGTAAGACACGATTTTTAACAATATACTTATATTTATAAACGACATTGTAATAGATATCGACGCCAACATCAGACTTTTTGCAGATGACACAAGTTTATCCCTTATCGTTAATACACCCGAAATAACAGCAAATGTACTAAACTCTGATTTACAAAAGATTAACCAATGGTCTAAAGAATGGCTGGTTTCGTTTAATCCAGCAAAGACCATATGTATGACTATATCTCGGAAAGCTATCAAAACACAACATCCTCCCCTACTTCTGCAAAACCAAGTCATTTCTGAAGCTTCTTCTCACACACATTTAGGAGTTGTTCTATCAAACGATTGTTCATGGTCAAATCATCTAGAATATATTAAAAACAAAGCTTGGACAAGGATCAATATTCTCCGTAGTCTAAAATTTACACTCGACAGAAATACATTAGAAACATTATATTTGACATTTATCCGTCCATTATTAGAGTATGGAGATATACTTTTTGATAATTGTTCAGCTAGCGAAAAGCATGAATTAGATATGATTCAAAACGAGGCTGCCAGAATAGTCACAGGTGCTACTAAACTTTGTTCTCTTGAAAAACTTTATGACGACCTAGGATGGGAATCATTATCAACTCGACGTAGTAATCACAAACTGGTCTTTATTTACAAAATTCGAAATAGTTTATGTCCCACTTACTTAAACACTCTAATCCCAACACGTCAAAACGAAAGATACACCTTCAGAAACTCCTCTGATATTCCTCCTATCTATTGTCGAACATCCTTTTATCAAATCTCTCTCATCCCGTCTAGCATCCGTTCCTGGAACACGCTCCCTCAGAATACAAAATCATCAGAATCTTTACAACAATTCAAGCGACTTCTTTCAAACCCACACAAACCCCCTAATTATTTTAACACAGGGCCTCGCAAACTTCAAATCCTGCATACTCGCTTAAGACTTGGCTGTAGTTCCTTAAATGATGATCTTTTCCGAAAAAACATTTCCGAATCAAACACATGCGCCTGTGGTCAAACAGAATCAGTGTGTCATTTTCTTCTAAAACTGTCCTTTGTATCAACATATGCGAGATATTCTCTATAGGAACATCATACAACTGGATAGATCCCTGATCATAACTCACACTCTGCTATTGCATGGTTCAAATTCCCTTTCAAACAACCAAAACGTAGAGCTTTTCAAGTCTGTATACCTTTATATTGATTCTACGAAACGATTTATATAATGTCTGACTGCTACTGCTATGCTGCTTATATTCTTTTCTTGTCCTTATCTTTATTTGTTTAATGTCCTTTTTGTGTTTTTTTCTTTAGTTGTTTTCTGTAGTTTTTTACTTAATTTTTGTCAAAACTTACTAAAATTTTGTCCTTACCATTAACATTTCATTTTTCTTTTTCAATCTTGCATTATCAAATGTGGTTTTTTTTTTTGGTAACTTGTTAATTACAACCACCACAGACATTGAAGATTGTTATTGTTAGATAATGGCTTCTATAAGCTTCTGCTTTCGGCCAAAATCTATAATTATTGTTATGTTGTTATTTACACATGTACACATATTCTAAATAAAATATGTTTAAACCAACAATATACAATAAAGTAATCGAACAGATAGAAATCAACGTTCGTGTATTTTAAAAATTTATAAATATGGATGATCTAAGGATTCAGCCACCATAGAAATCAACTTTATTTCTTAACAGGAATGATTTGGAGTGCGGGTAACAAATTACTGATGCCTGCACTCCAGTTAACTTACTGTGCATGTATATGTATACGATTTAACTGTGACTCTTTTTACAAACTGGCAGATGGCGCAAGTCTTTTGTAGAACATGCACTTTATGTAATCAAAATGATATTGCCGATGAATTCCACTATATGTTAAAATGCCCTTTCTTCTGTTTTAATTCCAAGTAAATATTTCAATCGACCGAACACACTAAAATTCAAAGAACTGATGCAGTCAATGTGGCGCCGTTAAATGTCGCAACGCCGCTAAATGTCGCACTTGCCGCTAAATGTCGCACCATTGCCGCTAAATATCGCAACCGCCGCTAAATATCGCAAAATCATTTGCCGTTAAATGTCGCTATGTTAACCCATTACGTTATATACACGCCTTGAAACGCCTTTTTTACCCCCCCCCCCTTTTGTTGTCTCAAATGGTGAAAAAAATGCCTTATTTAGGCCCCCAACACTTGTTTTTGTTTGAGAAATGTTGTTAAAAAAGTGACCTCTTTTTCGGCGGGGCCCCCAACCAAAAGATACATTAGGGGGTTGCCAGAAGGGTGATGTGCCCCTTCTGTTTGGGGGGTTTGAAGGGGGGCGGAGTCCCCCTCATCGCCAAGAAAATTTTGGACTTGTGAGAGGCTATAAATGACCCCAGATTGATCATAAGGTAACGTGTAACCAACGCTGAAAAGCATTTGACTCTATCTCAATCCATTGAGAAGTTGCAGCACTTTGAAATCAATTTTGATGGAAAAAAATCAACGCAAACTAGTGATTTTTGGCAATTTTGAGATGTCCCCTCGTTGCCATGGTAACAGAAAATTTAAGCCTGAGCATGTTGTTGCAAGGGCAATGGTCCAGTCAACATTTGTGCCAAGTTTGATTAGTGTTGAAGCAGTTTTTATAGTATTATAGCAATTTGAACTTGTAACGGGAGACTTTTCAATGAAAACAGCCATTTTTCACAAAATGCTTATGAAGTAATGGGTTAACGTTAAATGTCGCACGAATTTCCCTTACCGTTAAATGTCGCAACACTACCGTTAAATGTCGCAAGATAGAACTCAAGTTTTATTGTTGTATCAAATTAATTTAATCTGCCTACTCAAGACGAATTTTGTCTGTTTGAAAGCGAGTGAATTTATTATATATGGAACTGCGTTTCAATTTTGGCGACGATAATACTCATCTTGTTAATAATGTATATTGTTTTGCGTTGGATTTTAGCTGAACTTATGCAAGTAAATATTGATAATTATACAATTGTATACTTTTTGTATGAAACTGCAAAATTGGCATTGTTCTGTAAATAGTTTTGTATAATCATGTCTGTAAAATGGCAGAAGAGACAGCCTAACGGTCTGGCTGCCTGAGGTGGCAGTTTGATGGCCTTGTTGACTGAGGAGGCAAATTGTCTCGCAGTCGGAAGAGGAAGCCTAAATAGCTGACGACCTGGGCCTTAAAAGTTTGCCTTACGCCCTGGAAGCCTAACGTTGGCAGCCTAGTATCATGAGGAGGCCGCCTAACATCTTAACATCCTATCGATGTCAGCTTTGCAACCTGAAGTTGGCAATCTAACAGCCTAAAGTCGGCAGCCTAGTAGCTTAAAGTTAGTGACTTATATTATAAATATGGAAACAATTTAAAATACAGTAAAATCACTATGAAAGGTCTTGCAAAAGCACATACAAATGCATGATTATGGAAAAAAAACGCCTTTACCTTAAGGGCACTGAACTTTGCAGTCTAATAGCCTAAAGCTGGCAGTCTAGGGGGCCTGGCAGCCTAAAATTGGTGTCATGTTATAAAAAATGGAACGATCAAAATAATAAAATGGCATGTTGGATTTTTCCTAAAATCTACTCGTACAAATGGCTTCATAATTTACACATTTATTAATCAATACAATATACTTGATCCTGGCAAGTTACATAATTATTGCATAAATTTTTATCAAATTATTGCCATTTTCAGCAGTTTGATAATGAATATCGTGAACCTAAACCGGCAAGATGGATTTTTTAAGTACTGTCTATACTTATGGCTTCATAATTTCCACACTTACTTATTTAGAGAAAGTTCATGATATTGCCAAGTTATATAACTCTGACATTAATTTTCCCAAGTTATATTCCTTTTTTTCACTTTGAAAATATGACCTTGTATGGTCAACCTAATACCTTTAATGGCCGTGTATTTTTTGTGGAATAAGGGGTCTCTAGTGTCAAGCTCACTGGTGTGAAAATTTTTATAACATTTTCGCTCATTAAGCCTTTATTGTTAAGTTGTATCATAGTTTGGGGACCTTGCTGTTGAAAATGTGTCAGAGTTAAATCGTATACATATACACGCAAAGTGCGTTAACTGGAGTGCAGGTATTATAGTTACCCGTACTCCAGAGCATGCCCATTGATTGGTTCATTTTGTCCGGGGTTTACATATTGTGACGACAGAGAAAGGGATAGCGATGGAAATATCATATTCTATGGAGGGCGATCGTTGCCAAAATTCCAGACTTGTAATGTGTTCCTTTTGAAAACTACTTTTGAAAATGCAAACATGTATGTCTAGCATTTTTTATTGCATTCGTGCACAGCAAATGATATGCCTCTTAATCCAATCTTTTAATTGAAGGCACCCGCTTTTAAATAACAAGTTTACATGTAAATCTTAACAACTGACCTAACATGGAGAACAACAACACATTTACAAGTTCGTATCTACCATTGCATATAATACATAAGCATGTTTACACACTTGTAGATATATATCTGTACCTGAAAAACACAAATGAAATGTAAAACTCGAATGCAGAAAATATAATTTAATAAAACGTGTTCCAGTCGTAGAACTACAACATTTCGTTTACACAGTTACATGTTTAAAATGACAAAAGTAGATTCACAAAGTTAAACGATTCTAAGTCATGCATGACGCCCCGCCTCTCTCTGAGTATTTACGATCTTCTATCACGGAAATGTACGGACAGGTATAATACCCGTCGCCTCTCTCCTATTTCTCAATAAAGTGAAGGAAAACACGGCGTCCATTCTAATTTTTTTTTATTTCTATAAAAAGTCCAATATTATTGGTATCAAATGAAAGATTACTCCATAAGCTTTCTATTAGTGCCTCGGAAATAAAAATGAATTAAATAGATGTATTGAATTTTTAGTTTTTTTTACTCTGAAAATAACACTCTCGAATTGGTAAGAAAACACGGCGTTCCCTCCAAGCTTTTTTTTTTAAGTTCGTTATATATTTTGATTATTTTGGATTGTAATAAAAGTGTGCTTCATACGATTTATGATATATAATTATATAATGCCTTAAATTAAAAATGAATTAAATCAAACTGAATTAACTTTTCGTTAAAAAGTTTATCATGTTACTTTCTGTAAAATAGAGAAAATAAGAATCCCTAAAGAACGCTCAAAACGACAAAATTGAGAATGTTACAGGCCCGGTTTGATTGAGCCTGCTCATGGACGGTATTGGAAAGAGCAAGTTATCGTCCACGCCCCCTAGCACCGGCTTAAGCAAAATTCAACATGAACTGGTACAATTTTGAAACATCCGCAGATGTGTTAATATGGCGATTATCATGGAACCTTCAATGTGACACGTAAGTGCCATACCATGAAAAACGGCATATGATCCCAAAGTCAAAAAAAAACACACTCTGAAATTCAGTAAGAAAAACATGGCGCCCCCTACTTACTTTTTTTATTTTCTTGGTCAATTTTGATAATAAACAAGAATCATCAAGGAAAGGCGGCGTTGATAATTTTAGACTCAAGTAAAAGAATCCTTTATGAACTTTCTAGTGATGCCTTAAAAAATGAAAATTAATTATCTAGAAGTATTAAAAAAATTGTTTCTAATTTATCGTTGTTTATTCTTTTTCTCTTAAATCCACACTCATATATTCGGAAAAAAATAACGTCGCTTCCTTTAGATACTTTATTCTAAAAGGAAATTGAATATTGAATGAAATTTAAGACCATAAGCTTTGAAAAAGTATATTAAAAATCTGGAAACAAAGTGATCCCTCGGAAGCATTAATCACAACAAAATTACATAAGAATTGCAGATTCGGTTTAATTGAGTCTGCACATGAGGGATAATGAAATAGTGCAACATCCCTCACGCCCCTAGCACTGGCTTGAACGGTACTCAATTCTCAACACTTAATAGCGCTGGCATCAATGATCCCGAAGGACCAGAAAAACACTGAAGTGAAGTACGGGGCAACTTTTTACAGCTGCCACACGGCACTTGACACCTGCTGTTATGAAGTATTAAAATCTGGAAACAAAGTGATCCCTCGGAAGCATTAATCACTACAAAATTACATAAGAATTGCAGACTCGGTTTGATTGAGTCTGTACATGAGGGATAATGAACAAGTGCAAAAAGTTTTTATAAATTCATACTGAAAATACCTTATTAAAGATTGTACATATGTGCTACGGATAAGTATTTTCTTGATTTCGGAAAAGAAATCTCGGTGGCCGCTTTAAAATCCTATTTTTGCAAATACTTGCATAGGTTTTGTTGAAAATGAAATTTGTGCCAATACATTTTTCAATGAAACCAATAAGAATATTGGATGGTTTTTACATTATCAATAAAATTACTCCCTTGGAGTTGGTCATTGTTTCCCCTAAAAATTTCCAAATCGCCGATGTTTCTCAGGAGTATATGATAAACAAGTTCAACATGGAAAGGCGGCGCTCAATGCACGCAACCCTACATGACCCAGCAACAAGAACAAGTGGCAAGAAGCCCAGGCGGACCCCAAACAAAACACAGGACAGGGCACTAGGCATAGCACGGACAGGCTAATCACTAAAATGATAAATAATTTGTAACTGATAAGAACACGATGTTAATTAATAAGGTAATGCACAAGTTATCTTCATCATAAATGGTAAAATCAGCAATTTTCAAGTGATGCGCTAGTGACAAAACTTTTGTAACAAATGTAACATATATATTGTTATGAAAAATGCCGTTATGTTGTCCTTCTGTTTTTATTTAAAAAAATATGGGAGAGGCGCCGTTTTATACCTGTCCGCAATGGAAGTTCGTAAATACTCCGAGAGTGGCGGGCGTTATGCTTGACTTAAAATCGTTTAACTTTGTGAATCTACTTTTGTCATTTTAAACATGTTACTGTGTTAACGTACTCTTGTAGTTCTACAACTGGTAACACGTTTTCTTAAACTCTATTTTCCGTATTCGAGTTTTACATTTCATTTGTATATTACAGATCTATAAGTGTACAAACATGCGTATGTATTGCATGCAATGGAAGATACGAACTTGTAAATTTGTTGTCGTTTTAGATGTTAGGTCAGTTGTTACGATATATATGTAAACTTGTTATATAAAGGCGGTAACCTTCAATTAAAAGATTGAATTAAGAGGCATACAATAAAAGTGGTAGGCATACAAGTTCGCATTTTCAAAAGTCATTTAAAAAAGGAACACTTTACATGTCTGGAATTCTGGCAACGAACGCCCTCCATAATATTCAGATGCTCGTTCATTGGTTACTTTTTTGTGGGGTTTCATTTTGTGGTATCAGGGAACGTGTTTTTATGTTTGACTATGAGAACATCAAAACACTCGGCAATCTGATTTATACTCGGAGGCTACGCCCCCTCGTACAATCAGATAGTCTCGTGTCTATTACTTAATGTAAATCATGTTTAATAAAAACATGCCACGGGCACACTGGCCATAGCTTTCGCAGAAGCGGTGGGTCTACCGGTGCGGCGATGGAGATTTCGTCGCAGAAGCGGTGGAAAAACATGGCTGTCGGATAGATTTTTGCTGCTGTCGGTAAGTTTATGACTTATTTGTACGTTATGTTTTTATGTTCTACTGATAACACCTAGTGAGACTGGAGCCCACATATGTACTCTTCCAACTTATTACACGCATGGGGTGCAAATCATGACCAGTTATGCAAACACTTCTGTACGGTTTGACGAGGGCACGCCACTTTTGCCTAATTTTGTTTATAACACTACATATGTACTCAAAACTACCCCTAGATACACTGGCATCGCATCGTATGTATGATAATTACACAAAACAACCATATTTTGGAACTTTTGGAAATTGATATTACCATTTTAATAAAAGAATTGACAAAAATTGATTACAACGCAGACGGCGGTGGATTCGATTGCAACGCAGTGCGGTGGGCCCGATATCATTTATGTCTTTTTTTAACGTTAAAGTCACAGATAAACGCCTAAAATACAAATGAAATATATATTTGTTAATCCTAACACATATAGTTGTTATATATATATCAATGAAAGTAAATATACGCTTTTTTGAAAACAAAATGACTCTCAGATATGCTGTATATAAATGCGCTTTGAACCAGCCTTGCTATAATCGGAGTCATTCGGGATAATGCGGGTTCTCACATTCATAGCGCACCGCATTTAAATACGACAGAGCTGAGTGCCGAGAGCTTGAATTTGTTGAAATATTTTGTAAATAAATAAAACGGCGATAGTTTAAATTTTTTCACATAGTGTGTTTGTATATTGAAGATGAAGTTTGATATTGTTGAAAAAGAAAAATATGATGAAAATATATAATAAGTACCAGTAATATATGTTTAATAGATGACTCGTGTCACCTGTTGACAAAAGGATAATGCGAAAATATTGGAAATAGAATCAATTGCAAGGTGATTTGAAGGATGTGCGATTTTTTTCTAACACATTTTTTATCTTGTGTATATTTTTGACGTATAAATATTTACTTTTTCTTCAAAATAGCATATATGTAAGTTTTATTGAAATATATGATAAGTATATGGGCTGGAATTAATAAATATACAATTATTAGGATTTTAAAGCAGCACGCCTCAATATTCATGTTTATTTTCATGAAAAGTTTGGAAATGTATTTATTAGGGCTGGGAACGAATAAGGAATTCGATGTTCGAATATTCGTGTTCCATATTCGAATATATTCGAATATTCGTTTTTACAACATTTGTTCCAATATTTCTCTTTGACGTATACGTATCCGAAATTGATTGCGTCGAATACTGTACTACTTTAAAATGCTTGGAATAATCGGCGATTAAAAAGACCTTTATTGCTATGTCGAAGTTTTTTTAATTTATATATTGTAAATCGAAATATATGTTTACTTTTGAAATAAATTCATAATTTGATTGCCTTTTGTTCAGTAAACCCGACCGCTGTCTTATTAACGGGAGGTAACTCACGTGACACTTGACTGACAGTAATATGAATCATCGTAGCCATTTATCCCCAAAGACACATAATGATATTGAAACTTAACTTGTATTAAATATTTTTTATTTATAATTTTAGATAAAGTTTAAAATATCCTTAAGATAAGTTTAGCTATAACGAGGTAAATATCACACGGAGTCTAATGTCTACGGAATAAATATATTCTGACAGAATTTAGACACTTCATATGCTTTCATAACGCGCCGAATAATGCGTGCCAATTTATTCTTAGTCACAAAATTTAAGACAATTATTGATTAATCGGAAAGATTTTTAACACAGAAAACAATAAATAAGATAATTAAAATCGGAAAAATTTACATTATAAACTGTTCAACAGGTAAATTGCAAACTGTGAAACGGGTGCCCTTTTGATCAACTATACCCCAAAGTTTTCACAGTTAATTGGCGATAATTGTTGACACGCGTCATACAAACATTTGAACACCTGGTGAAGGAAAGGGCAAAGGTTTAATTTACGATCTGAATTGAAATTTGAAAGTAATGACAAAAAATGAAACATTTCTCCTTTTTTTTCGAATATTCGTATTCGTATTCGTTTTTCAATGTTCGAATATTCGGTAGTGTTTCGAATATTCGAATATTCGAATATAATTCCCGGCCCTAGTATTTATGTTTTAATTTTACCACGGTACATGTTCCTCCTTGTTAATTTGTGTCATCCTCAGTAGAGTTAAAATACAAATATAAATAAATTTGATTGATAATGTCTGGCAGAGCCAGACGTCTTTATTGTCTAAGAATAGATTATGATATAATCAAAAGATTAATCAGAAACTTCAAATACGCTTTATATAGAAAACAATTGTAGCAAACGTTATAATAATAGATGACACAAAGTTGGACAACAAAAACCACCAAACTCTCAGGTAAAATGTTAAAAATTCTAAGAAGCATGTATGAGGGTGTGAAATTATGTGTACGTAATAATGGCTCACTAACTGACTTTTTTGATAGTTACATGGGGTTGAAGCAAGGGGAGCCATTATCTCCCTTTTTGTTTATTATGTTTATTAATGATATGCAAGATCACTTAGCTGACGATAGTATAGATGTTTTTACCATTGAGGAATTACAAATTTATTTGTTGTTGTTCGCAGATGATACTGCTTTATTTTCTTACTCTGAACAAGGTTTACAAATTCTACTTAATAAATTGTATAATTATTGTAGGAAATGGGGTATTGAAGTTAATTCAGATAAAACAGTTGTAATGGTTTTTAGACAAGGTAATAGACCTTCAAATATATCGCTTAAGTATGACAATAAAATTTTAAAACAAGTTAAAACATTTACTTATTTAGGAGTAACGCTTTCATCTAATGGAAGTTTTTATCAAGCTCAAAAATCATTGTCTGCCCAAGCTTTGAAGGCTCTTTATTCTTTGAACTCCCTTTTTGATAATGTTAATTTAGATATTGAAGATAAATTAAAACTCTTTAATTCAATGGTATTACCAATTTTATGTTACTGATCTGAAATATGGGGTTTCCATAAAATCTCCGGACATAGAACGTGTCCTTTTTATAGAGAATTACGTTTAACTCTTTTAGATAATTATTATTACACATGGCCTAAAATGAATAAATTCAATTAGCTTATGTCAACAACCAAAAGATCTGTTATAATAAAACTTGCAAAATTTGTCTATCTGGCTTTAAAGAAGAGAAACGAGAGTGTTGTTGTATATTAAAATATGTATTTCTTTAAACTATTTTTCATATTTTTGCTGTATATTATTAGATATGTTAAATATGACATGTCTTGTATTGTATGCGTTTATGTGTACTTAAAACTGCCAATCTTAAGTTAAAACATGAACATGAAACATGAATTATATATTTTCATACTTTTCAATATTATATTACTTTTGTTAATATAACCGCCAATTATGTGTGGCGAGAAACATGTATATATGTTTATGCTAATAAATACTTTGACTTTGACCAAACTGTCCAACCAAAGGAGGAACGACAGACCGTGAAAAGCAACGAAAACGAAAGAGCGACAATTTAAATTCTGACTTAAAGATTACAATTACAATTTACAAACAAAAATATACGATAATTTGAACGCGTGCATGTGCAATTCGCTCATAGGCCAATAAACAACATTTTCGTCTACCTTTTTTTTTGTCAGGTATTTTGTAATATTTTATTTCAAAATGCATTCTATAATTTTTTATATTACATGCAGCCTATTTATAGCTTTGTACACGTTAAATAAAAATTTGATATAATTTAATGTTAACATGTAAAGTTATATTTAAAAAAAATGAAATAAATAAAATAAAAAAATAGATAAAGCAATAAAGCTAAAGGTAGTGTCACTATCAACAGATCTCATCTCATCTCATCTCATCTTATCAATGTATTAAAATTTTATCACAAACTGTTCATAAGTAAAAATAAAGTTCAAAATATATTTATGACCAATGTGTTAGTAATACATAGTTAATGATGACTCTTGTGTGTTAAACTACAAAAACATTTTGATTTGTTAAATTGATAGATTAAATTCAATATACGAGTTAAAGCTATAATTAACATTTCAGCGATACATAGTTAACATATACTTCAATATGTTGAACTAGTGTCCAAACTGGGATTTAATTTATCAAGACATTTTATAAGTTAAATGAATGCATAGTTTGTAAAGAAAATACAAACTTTAAGTATTTTTTAATTCAATTTATAAGTTAAAATTACCATTTAAGCACTTCATAGTTAACATGCACCCAAATATGTTAAACTAGAATCTAAAACAGGGATTGTTTTATAAAGACATATTAATAAGGTGCATGATGCATAGATTGAAAATAGAAAAAAATTTTTTTTTATAATTAATGTATACATTATAATGAATTTTTTAAACAACCCATACATAGAGGATATTGAATAAGTGTAAATTCAATACTGAATTTATTGCACGAGTTGAATAATATTAATTTTTTCAACGAGTGCAATAAATTCAGTAATGAACATACACGAATTTAATATTCTATTTATCACATACCCAAAATAGAGACCGTTTAAAGTGAAATAAGAGTCATTTTTCATTGACGCGCCTATCGTATAACGCTAACATTTAACGCGTCTTTACACTATGTTAGCATAACGCTAATGACGTCACGTCAAAATATATGCACGGCCGTGCCATACCATATTTACGGAGTCGCAAAATCGGCACGGGTGTGTGATACATGTAGTTAACATACACCCCAATATGTTAAACTAGTATCTAAAACAGGGATTGTTTTATAAAAACATATTTATAAGGTTCATGATGCAAAAAAAGCGTATATTTACTTTCATTGATATATATAACAACTATATGTGTAAGGATTAACAAATATATATTTCATTTGTATTTTTAGGTGTTTGGAGCTCAACTCTTAAGTGTCTGTGACTTTAACGTTAAAAAAAGACATAAATGATATCGGGCCCACCGCACTGCGTTGCAATCGAATCCACCGCCGTCTGCGTTGTAATCAATTTTGTCAATTCTTTTATCAAAATGGTAATATCAATTTCCAAAAGTTCCAAAATATGGTTGTTTTGTGTAATTATCATACATACGATGCGATGCCAGTGTATCTAGGGGTAGTTTTGAGTACATATGTAGTGTTATAAACAAAATTAGGCAAAAGTGGCGTCCCCTCGTCAAACCGTACAGAAGTGTTTGCATAACTGGTCATTATTTGCACCCCATGCGTGTAATAAGTTGGAAGAGTACATATGTGGGCTCCAGTCTCACTAGGTGTTATCAGTAGAACATAAAAACATAACGTACAAATAAGTCATAAACTTACCGACAACAGCAAAAAACTATCCGACAGCCATGTTTTTCCACCGCTTCTGCGACGAAATCTCCATCGCCGCACCGGTAGACCCACCGCTTCTGCGAAAGCTATGGCCAGTGTGAAGGGAGGTCCTCTTCCTTTGGGTTTAGTTAGTGGTCCTGTGGGTCAAGGCCAAAGTCACCAATGCCAAAAATAGATTTTCACATTTTTACAGGTGCATTAATATTATTCTTTTGAGAGATGACTTTTATATTTGTAGGAACATAAAATTGAAGTCTTCTCCTTCTCCTGGAGTAAGGGTTCAGTTGGGTCAAGGTCGCCAGTTCTAAAAATAGATTTCTACACTTTTACAGCCTTTATTTATTGACAAATGTATTTCATATTTGGAAGGTAGATAACTTGCATGGTATTCTTCCTTTTGATTGAGGTAGAGATCAATGGGGCATGGTCACAAAAGTTAAAATAGATTTTAATTTGCAGAGTGAAGTTCATACAAACAGTTTACGCTTTTATCAAATTTGCTTCTCGTATGCGTGTTTTTATTTCCATTTTAACGCCAGAAAGGCAGTGGTTATTCATATTATTGTTGCTATAAATTAAAAAGATGTTTTCTTTACACATCTGTCTTATGTTTTTGTTTTGAAAAATAAAGTTCTTAAAATTATCTTAAAATAGATACTCTATTGTGCGTATGTTTTTGTATTTATGGTCATTTGAACTTCACGTACTATGACGTACTCGATATGCGCATTCGGACATGATAAGAAAAAAAGTTCAAATCAAACTCGTGAATAAAAATACGAGCATAAAAGTGGTAACAGATATCTAACTCATATCTTCGTTACATATGTATTATTCATGTCTTGTGTTTTTCGAAAGATGTCAGATTAAATTTCATTGAAATATTTAAAATGAAGCTTACAGATTAAGATTTTCATTACAGCAAAGCAATGATATAAAAAGCCTAAATTCTGCCAAATAGCAAGGTCAATATGAGATTAACCCATTATTTGTATTCTTATTATATGGTATTTACTAGTAGTATAGGCGTCGGTTTAACGTCACGACTGCGCATGCGCGGCGCCATATTGGATTCTATTTTTAGAATGACATCATCGTTCTATTTTTAGAATGACATCATCTGTTTATTTTTAGAATGACATCATCGTTTTATTTTTAATCTCCCGGAAGTATACGGAGCTGACTTGTATACCCGATCTAGGGCGTGAAATGCGGACATTGAGGGTCAGGTCCTCGGCCCAAGACGGGGAGATAAAATTAGTATCCAAGCATTTTAAAATTGAATGGCAAAAATAATGATTCCCTTTGTTTTTATATTTCCCACACTGCGTACAGTGTACTTGACAACTGATTTAATTATTACTTTTAATCAATGTTCTCTATAATACACGTTTAATTTAACTCAAATAACTAACATTTTAAATGTATTTCTTTATATTTTAAATATCACCCTTAATACATAATTTATCTTATACATTTTCAAATAAGGTTATTAACATATTTATTTTAAGTATTTCTTTATAAACATTTAATAAAAATATTACCTCTTTACTCCTTAAGCTCCAGCAACGAAATGACTCCAATATTAAAAGTACTATCCCTTAATGCGCATGCTTGGATTTGATGACGTCACCAATGCAATAAAACAAGCTCCAACATGTTGCGCGTCTATTTATTTAAGGCCGACTGGGCGGACAATTCAAAGTAAACATGTCAAATTTGATCCTTTTAAAGTCGCCGCACTGTCTGGCGTGTGTTGATTTAAGAGCAGATGTGCGGACAAAAGGCTATTCAGGTGTCAAAATTAATCCATTCAGAATGTCAACAATGTTTGGCGTATGTTGATTTAAGAGCAGATGTGCGGACAAAGGCAAATTCAACTGTCAAAATTAATCCATTCAGAATGTCAACAATGTTTGGCGTCCTGTTTATTTTAGAGCAGATGTGCGGACAATGGTCCATTCAACTGTCAAAATGAATCCCTTTAAAGTCGCCGCGATGTTTGGCGTCTTGTTTATTTAGGGACGAATACTTTAACAATGGTCTATTCATATGTCAAAATTAATCCCTTTAAAGTCTCCGCGCTGTTTAGCGTTTGTTTATATAAACCCGAATGCGGTATAATGGACATTGATTTTATCAATAGTGTACCTTTTAAGGGTCCCGGTCAGCGAAATGTTTACTTAGTGCAAACAGACTGCTGAAATAAGGATTAAAATTTGTAGAAAATGTTGCAACTTATAAAATTATGACTTATACCTAATACTGTTTTGCTTTCTAGTCTACAAAATGCTGTAATCTACACTTTAAATGAAATTTCATTCCCTTGCGTGTATTTCTGAGCAATTCCATTCAAAGAAATTAAGCTACAGACCGGTTTTTTCCTCTCTAGGGCAACCGTTTACGATATGATTTTTCAATTTTTCACTACCAATTGAAAGAACATTTTAATACCTTTAATTTACACCCCCCATTGTCGATTCGATTTTCAACTGTTACAGAGTTATTACGTAACAGCGATTTTTAAACCCAAATTTTTAAAGTTTACAAAGCCCTTCAATTTATATACCGTTAAAAAGATCTCGACGAGTAGATTCAGAAAATGTATAGGTTTATGGGTCTATCATTATGAGTTACTGAGATATTACAGATATAGACTTAGTGTATTTTAACCACCAATGTAAGATAAAGCGTTATTGCACTAAATTGTTTGAAAATATTCAAATGAGTGTGGCGTCCTTATTTATGGGTCGATTTTATCCATTTTGGTATCAAATTAAAGGTATTCAAGAGTACTTTCAGACGCTGTTGATAGTAAAGTTCATACTGGAAGTCAAAATTACTCATGCGTTAAATGACAATTCTCCGCTTATTTCTGGACATAACATGGGTATGTTGCATATCAAACGAAAGGTCTTGACAAATGCGACAAGCTGAAACTAACAAACCGCAAGTGAAACCAATCATGCATAAAAATCATTAAAATAACTAAAATAAGCTTACCCCCAACCTTTACTCCTCGCTATCTAAATCGGCAATGAATGAATCGCTACGGTTAATCGTAATAAATGGAGTAAAAGAAGCGTTCGGATTGGTCACTGATAAGACAGTATTCTGATTGACTCGAAAGCAGGTTGGACAACCGTTCCTTGCAATGTGTAAAAATACATAAAACAAGTGAGGAGGAGGAGGAGGTGGAGGAGGAGGAGGTGGAGGAGGAGGAGGAGGTGGAGGAGGAGGAGGAGGAGGGGAGAAAGTGAAGAAGGTGGAGGAGGAAAAGAAGAAGCAGGAGGGGTAGGAGGTGTAGGAGTAGGAGAGAAGGAGGGGAGGAGGAGAGAAGGAGGGGAGGAGGAGGAGGAGGTGGTGGCGGAGGAGAAGGAAAGGATTTTTTTTCCTGTATCTGCAAACGTAAGACTCGTTAAATAAACTTGTAAGAAGGCAGATTTCTTCAGCTTTTATAAATCTTGCTACTAAAATGAATAAGTGTTCTGTATGTAATCAGGTGTTCTCTAGGCTTGACAACATGCGAAGACATGAACGTTATATGCATAGCAGTAACGACACAGTTAAAAGTAATTCTCTATTACAAGAAGTAACTCAAGGGAAAACTTCAGAAAAGATGACATTTCACCACCCTTTTTCCATGGTTGTTTCCGGACCCAGTGGTAGTGGAAAAACAGAATGGACCAGAACACTGCTGTTATCTAACCTAGTACGTCAGCCGCCTGAACGCATCATATGGTGTTTTGGACAATGGCAACCTCTGTATGACGAACTTCAGCGTAGAATACCTTGGATAGAATTTGTACACGGTATCCCCGACTACTTGAATAATCCCGAGTACATCAACGCCAGCAAAAGGAACCTGATCGTTTTTGACGATTTGATGACAGAGGCCAAATGTGACCAGAGAATCGCCGATCTTTTTACCAAAGGCAGTCACCACAGGAACATATCTATCGTGTATCTAACTCAAAATTTATTTCCTCAAGGAAAAGCCTGCAGAGATATCGCGTTGAATACGCAGTACCTAGTATTGTTTAATAACCCCATTGACAGACAGCAGGTGGCTACGTTAGCGAGAAGAATATATCCTTCCTCCTATAACATCTTTATGAAACGCTTCGAACAAGCAACATCAAGACCTCACGGTTATCTAGTGGTAGACTTGAAATCCTCTACTCAAGAACATGACCGTTTACGCGAAAACATTTTTGAAAGTCAAGCTAGGAAAAGACAGCATGCGTATGATTCCGAAAATGAGATTAGTGGAGAAGAAACCTTGTCTGACAATACTTTAAATGATGATGTTGATGATGATTATGAGAAGGAGAAGGAAAATGAGTCAGAAGACGAAAATATTGGAATGAAAAGAAAGTCTTTCATTACGGGACCTCCTGGTAAGCGCATAAAAGAGGAAATAGAAGAAGAACGTGCACGTCATGACATATGGGATCGAAGATTTCAAAAGCCCCTCAGACAGGCTCATTCGGAACAATTTAAGGAACGACTAAACAGTTACATAGATCAAGAGTACTCTTTTGATGATGCTCTTTCTCGAGCTGCAAATGATGTGTTGCCGCATTTGAGGAAAATGTTGAGACAAAATTATGCACAATTTCTTATTGACTTTTATGTATTGCAAAAGGACCCTACTCAACAGCAAATTTTCCAGTCCGCGAGGAAACTTAGACATCAACACGGTATGAATTTTAAGGAATCTATTCGACAAGCCATTAAACTAAGAAAAGTTCTGTTTGAGGTTCTATGGCCCAGTCACGACATTAACATTTCTAATCATGAGAACGATAAAAACGATGAGGATGAAAATGCGTAAGAAGGATCGCCAGTCTTAAGTTTACAACGTTACAATGGGTTCCATAGAAGTATACGATTATAAACAAATGAAATGGGTCCCTTATATAGATGATCCAGATAAATGGTATCAACATTTCAAAGACTTGGGGGACGGGTACGTTAAAGCCGATCATATAAAGGCCGTTACATTGTAGGTAGCGGCCATTTGCGTAAAAGAGTCGAAACACTAGAAGCGAAACTCAAAGCCACCGAGGAAAAGCTAAAATTAGCGGAAGAGGAGCTAAAAAATACACAGCGTCCCTCAGTTAATTTGGTTAGCCCAGTGGCCCAAGCGATTGAAATTGCAAAATCGGAAGTTAAATGGAACAGAAATTCTAGTATACCGGAGCGTAAGAAGCGCCGAACGGACAATGACTGGAGTCACTTAACTTACTAAAATGAACAATTATCAGTTAGAAAAATATATTGCGAGGATATCCAGTGACAGTGTGTGCGGCTGATAAAATTCGCAAACAAAAAGGAAGATTCGTAATTTCCAATACGGATACAAGCAATGGCCCGGGAAAACATTGGGTGGCTTTTTATTTTCCCACGAAAGGCCCTTACGAATTTTTCGACTCGATGGGAAATTGCCCGCAAAGCTATCAGGTTGGATTTGAGAAGATACTAAACAAGAAATACCTTATGTATAATGGGCAGCTACAACAGTCTTCGTCTAACGTGTGTGGACTTTATTGCGCGTACTACGTCATCAAACGATATAAAGGAAAATCAATGAGAAACATTGCCAAAGAATTTAATCCACAACGAAAAAAGCTCAATGACGACCTTATAGTGTCTAAAATGATGAAACTGGAAGAAATTCAATAACTAAAGCTTCTAGACAAAATGCATCATTACTCTTAACACCATAATTATTGTTTCAGAATGTTGTATGTTTATAAAATAAAAATTGACATGTTTTGTTTTTTATTTTTCGCATGAAAATACATGTATATCCAAATAAAAGATATGAATACATATATTGCCTTGTTATTTATGATGTATTGTCAGTGTAATTGACCACCTTCAATGCCTATCTTTGTGGTGTCCATGTACATATCCCGTTCTGATAAGCACTTCCAATCTTTATCTACAGAGTGTGTTGGTTCATTGAGAAAAGTCCAGTTTCTGTTCCATTGGATGTCTTTTGAAAGGTTTACATACATCGACGTATTATTTTATATATTCTCCTGAGTGAAGATTGTTCTCCATTTAGATCGGTTGAACTGCTTGATACCCATAGGTCACAGATACAGGAAAAAATTTCCTTTCCTTCTCCTCCGCCACCACCTCCTCCTCCTCCCCTCCTTCTCTCCTCCTCCCCTCCTTCTCTCCTCCTCCTCCTCCTTCTCCACCTCCTCCTCCTCCTCTTCCTCCTACTCCTACACCTCCTACCCCTCCTGCTTCTTCTTTTCCTCCTCCACCTTCTTCACCTTCTCCCCTCCTCCTCCTCCTCCTCCTCCTCCTCCTCCTCCTCCTCCTCCACCTCCTCCTCCACCTCCTCCTCCTCCTCACTTGTTTTATGTATTTTTACACATTGCAAGGAACGGTTGTCCAACCTGCTTTCGAGTCAATCAGAATACTGTCTTATCAGTGACCAATCCGAACGCTTCTTTTACTCCATTTATTACGATTAACCGTAGCGATTCATTCATTGCCGATTTAGATAGCGAGGAGTAAAGGTTGGGGGTAAGCTTATTTTAGTTATTTTAATGATTTTTACGCATGATTGGTTTCACTTGCGGTTTGTTAGTTTCAGCTTGTCGCATTTGTCAAGACCTTTCGTTTGATATGCAACATACCCATGTTATGTCCAGAAATAAGCGGAGAATTGTCATTTAACGCATGAGTAATTTTGACTTCCAGTATGAACTTTACTATCAACAGCGTCTGAAAGTACTCTTGAATACCTTTAATTTGATACCAAAATGGATAAAATCGACCCATAAATAAGGACGCCACACTCATTTGAATATTTTCAAACAATTTAGTGCAATAACGCTTTATCTTACATTGGTGGTTAAAATACACTAAGTCTATATCTGTAATATCTCAGTAACTCATAATGATAGACCCATAAACCTATACATTTTCTGAATCTACTCGTCGAGATCTTTTTAACGGTATATAAATTGAAGGGCTTTGTAAACTTTAAAAATATGGGTTTAAAAATCGCTGTTACGTAATAACTCTGTAACAGTTGAAAATCGAATCGACAATGGGGGGTGTAAATTAAAGGTATTAAAATGTTCTTTCAATTGGTAGTGAAAAATTGAAAAATCATATCGTAAACGGTTGCCCTAGAGAGGAAAAACCGGTCTGTAGCTTAATTTCTTTGAATGGAATTGCTCAGAAATACACGCAAGGGAATGAAATTTCATTTAAAGTGTAGATTACAGCATTTTGTAGACTAGAAAGCAAAACAGTATTAGGTATAAGTCATAATTTTATAAGTTGCAACATTTTCTACAAATTTTAATCCTTATTTCAGCAGTCTGTTTGCACTAAGTAAACATTTCGCTGACCGGGACCCTTAAAAGGTACACTATTGATAAAATCAATGTCCATTATACCGCATTCGGGTTTATATAAACAAACGCTAAACAGCGCGGAGACTTTAAAGGGATTAATTTTGACATATGAATAGACCATTGTTAAAGTATTCGTCCCTAAATAAACAAGACGCCAAACATCGCGGCGACTTTAAAGGGATTCATTTTGACAGTTGAATGGACCATTGTCCGCACATCTGCTCTAAAATAAACAGGACGCCAAACATTGTTGACATTCTGAATGGATTAATTTTAACAGTTGAATGGACCATTGTCCGCACATCTGCTCTAAAATCAACATACGCCAGACATTGTTGACATTCTGAATGGATTAATTTTGACACCTGAATAGCCTTTTGTCCGCACATCTGCTCTTAAATCAACACACGCCAGACAGTGCGGCGACTTTAAAAGGATCAAATTTGACATGTTTACTTTGAATTGTCCGCCCAGTCGGCCTTAAATAAATAGACGCGCAACATGTTGGAGCTTGTTTTATTGCATTGGTGACGTCATCAAATCCAAGCATGCGCATTAAGGAATAGTACTTTTAATATTGGAGTCATTTCGTTGCTGGAGCTTAAGGAGTAAAGAGGTAATATTTTTATTAAATGTTTATAAAGAAATACTTAAAATAAATATGTTAATAACCTTATTTGAAAATGTATAAGATAAATTATGTATTAAGGGTGATATTTAAAATATAAAGAAATACATTTAAAATGTTAGTTATTTGAGTTAAATTAAACGTGTATTATAGAGAACATTGATTAAAAGTAATAATTAAATCAGTTGTCAAGTACACTGTACGCAGTGTGGGAAATATAAAAACAAAGGGAATCATTATTTTTGCCATTCAATTTTAAAATGCTTGGATACTAATTTTATCTCCCCGTCTTGGGCCGAGGACCTGACCCTCAATGTCCGCATTTCAAGCCCTAGATCGGGTATACAAGTCAGCTCCGTATACTTCCGGGAGATTAAAAATAAAACGATGATGTCATTCTAAAAATAAACAGATGATGTCATTCTAAAAATAGAACGATGATGTCATTCTAAAAATAGAATCCAATATGGCGCCGCGCATGCGCAGTCGTGACGTAAAACCGACGCCTATACTACTTTTACTGAGAATCTTTCATAGGATAAAGCGACTTGGCGAGTAAAATATCACTTGCCACAATGTCAAAGCGTAAATAGTGTTTGACAAATCGTAAAATGTACTATATATTGTGAACTCATTCTAACTTTGACATCTGCTTACTGTGTGTGTATATTTTGCGTTTAATTATACTCGCCACCGGTTGCCCATATGGGCGAGTCCTCCAGAAGTGTATTAGTCATTTTAGATTTTGGAGATTGTGCAATTACAGGTACAGAAAGATGCCCAAATTCCAGAAGTTTCCCCTGGTTCTTTAACGTGTCAAGTTGTTTAAGCACCCATACATGGCACCTCGATTAAAAGTGATATCCGAAAGACTGATTAGTACTTTTAGTTGGCAGTCCGGGAATCGAACCCACAAGGTCAAGACTACAAGTCTCGCGCTCTAACCGATTGAGCTGCTAACAAAAATTCCGGTGCATATTATACGTATGTGTTAATCGTAAAATTCGGTCATTTCTAACGCCCGACTACATGTTCAAGTAGTACTACATGATAATTTTTGTTTTCGATTTTCGTATTGACCGTGCATTTCATACTATGTTTTTCACGTATTTGCCGTTTCTGATAAAATAAAAAAAATTGCATTCACGTTTGAAGTGAATATTTAATATGTATTTTGGGGGGAAAATATAAAAAGGGAGATAATTTAGCAAAAATACCTGTCAGGATCATCTGTCCTTTAGAAATGCATTAGTACTTTTATATGAAATAAGTATTTAAGTTTAAAGTGAATATGTTTGAAATTAGCCGTAACCAAAACGTTAATCAGAGCGGAAACATCTTAGAGAAATAAGGGGAATAACTTTGCAAACTATATCTAGGATTATCTGCCCTTTGATATTGCATCATATGATCATAGTAAACAAATAAACCACATTTAAAGTAAATTCGGTAGTGTCTGAGAAAATAAATGAAATTACTTAAACCAAATTCTGAGAGCGACAATGCCATAATACCTTTAATCTGTTGTCAATCAGGGTTACAAATGAAAATGGGAAACAAAAGAAAAATACTTATCTTATCAATTATCCTTTGTAGCCTAAAGATTACATTATATAGCAGCTCAAAACCTCGATATCTAGGTTCATAAAAGAAAACAAGTAGAACAAAGATGGCAATTACAATAAAAATAACTATGAGAATGTTAAAAAGTAATATAATCCTACTTTAATCATGATTTTAACATGAATTTACATCTTGCGACATTTATAACGGTAGTGTTGCGACATTTAACCATGTTAACGGTAAGGGAAATTCGTGCGACATTTAGCGTTAACATTGCGACATTTAACGGCAAATAATTTTGCGACATTTAGCGGCGGTTGCGACATTTAGCGGCAATGGTGCGACATTTAGCGGCAAGTGCGACATTTAGCGGCGTTGCGACATTTAACGGCGCAACACTCATAACAGAGAAAGCCGAAAAAAATGCCTGATAATTTTTTTCATAGAAACTACATTGACTATGGGAGGCCAAATAGCTTGGACTGCTCCTTCATCAGTTGGGATCCATTAACTGTCGTAAATGTTTGGAAACTGGAGATATTGCACCGACAAGTATGGTCTACTCGGACTGGAGGACAAGCTGTTTGATGCCGTAGTTGCAGGAATTGCAGTGGCCAACTCTTCAAGAACGCATTGCCCGTGCAAAGGTTACTATGATGTATCGCATAGTCAATGGGCGAATTGAAGTTTCTTCATTCAACCTTATTGCCATAAGCCCTATAAGATGCTTGGGATCTCAACGGGTAACCTCGGCCCTAGAAGAACTTAAAACTGTCAGCTTGGTCTACAATGATATATATAACAACATATAGATTCTGTCTTTTTGTCCGTTATTCTCTTTTTTTATATACATGTATAAAGAAAACTTTGGTCAAAAAGTGCAATATTAGCGTTAAAAATTAAATATATATATATATATATATACATGTATTATCATCCGGTTCTTGAACAGCTTTCACCAAATAATGCCCTTTACAATCACCAAGAGCTTCAAAAAGGAGGTCCTGCCAGTAATCTTCGATAGACTCTACACAGTGTGTATTCTTTTACCTCTAATGTACATCGGAACTTTTTAAACACGTATCGTATCTTTTGTAAAAAAAAATGTAGATTCTATGCGCTATGTTGCAGAGCTAATTTCTGTCTTATTGTCGTGATAGTTATGGAACGGCAATGAAACGGATATTAACCAAATAAGTTGTGCTTGATTTCGGTTAGGATTTTATTTTTACCAAGTGTGTATACATGTTATATAATTTGTTTGGCACTAAAAATCTAATGTTTATGTGAACTATCAATTCTGAGTATTAGTGTTCTTTCATTGTGTCATTTCGATTTACTACTCCAGGATAATATGTTTCTTTAATATCTGTGCTTTTTAGTGAACAATGTTCTATATCAAATTTATATGTTTTAATCAATCACACCATGGAAAAACAAAAAATTGACCGGCGAAGTAAGATAATTTTCTTCTTTATATCTATTGATTTAATTATAAGCTCACGCTGTACTTCTATTTTCCTATATTCCGACTATAGTGTTTTTTTTTCAAAACAACTAAATTAGCTTATGTATCCCTTAATTATCAAGTCTTAACTTGAGAGCAAAGGCTTACAGACACTTCACCCCCCAGACACTTCACCCTAGGCCCTTTTTTGCAGACACTTCACCCCTCAGACAGTTCACCCCTCATTTTAAGAAATTTGATTGAGACACTTCACCCCTCATTTTTTTTATTTTGTGTTTAACAATTATTTATGTAGATTATGTTAAATACATTCAATAGTGATTGTGTATGTTTATTGTTTTTACCCATTGTCTAATAAATTTTGAGTTGATTTAATTCTTGAAGTTTTGGTACCTTAGTTTGTTTTCAGTCTGATCCTTACCATATAATAATCATCAAGTTACGTTCATTTGGTGATGGTTTGGTTTGTGCTTTAACCTTGTGCTTAATTTACATAACTGGTGCTATTTATTTGTTTAATAAATAACATTAGGAATGATCTTTGTATTAAATGCAGGATAATTGTCTGATAATGATGATAAATAATTTATATTTACTATATTTTTTAAAGCAACCGATTCATTCATTCATATTCATTTGTATTCATTTTATCTATTTATTTAATTTATTTATTAAGAATTAATCTAATTTTCATACAATTATAACATTTTAATTCAATTATCTAATCAATTGTGAGATAACAGTTGAATAAACATCAACTAATCAACATATTGAATAAACAAGGTGACATGCAATAAACACTTAATGGATGAAAGTGCTGTGATATATCATTTGGTAATACAACCAATTAACCTAAATCAGCTTTAAACTTAGTAAAAATAAAGGTTATAAGCAAATTTTTTAATCAAATAATACTAAAAATAACAAATATAAACATATGTAACTATTGTAAGCATTTTGTTGTTGACCAACTTGTTTTATTTACTTTATAGAAAAAAATTGGATGAGGGGTGAAGTGTCTTACTGATTTTGGGGGGTGAAGTGTCTTAAGGGGTGAAGTGTCTTCAAAATTTGAGGGGTGAAGTGTCTGGGGGGTGAGGTGTCTTGCTACCAGAGCAAAAAGGCAGTAAAATCCATAGTTCTGGCTTCCATAACTTTATATGTCGCTTTTATAATTTTTGACGTTGCGACAGTAAAGTTATTGGTCAACCCTATTTGCAAAGGCTACCAGAATTTGGCAGTTCGTGCGCCGTACTTAAAAACCTAATAAGAAAAAGGCAAAGCCTCAAAGCGAGCTCGATGTACTTTTAACGTGAAATAGTATGAAATAATCGCTCATTTTTATTTCAAATGCAGTGACGAGTGCGTGTGACGTTACACGTACTGTGTTAAATATGGCTCCGCCCCTGTCGTTAAATGAATAACGAGTATTAAACTTTGTTTATTTTATTTCACTCTATAATTTTTCAAGCGAAATAAAGATTATAAAAAGTGAAATAAATGTAAAACTTAAAATGTTTGCGACATTAAAATAGCGTACTTGATTTGTTTGTTTTGCACGTGCTGTTTGGCGCTACATTGTGACGTCACGTAAACAATACTTTAAACGTCTGTACAGCGTTAACGACTGAATAAAAGATATTGGTGTTCGGATTCATTTTCTTAGACCATTTTCTTTCATTCTAGATAGTTTTCACAACAAAATTCGACAAAAAATTGTTTTAATTTATCAGATTTTTCAAACAAAATGGCGCCTTCAATTTTCATTTGACATTTCCGTTCGATATTTTATCGACAGCTTCCGTTGTTCTGGTTTCCTTTCCAATTATGGTTCCCATAGACGTGCGCGGGTGACCAGTCTACACATCCGTTCTCAGTCAGAATTCCTCAGTTTTTATCGTTATCTTTAAATTCGAAAGGTTGCGATGTGTCCAATTCGGTACTTCGAACAAAAGTTTTCAAAACCATCACTTAGCAGGTACTCGCGTTACCGTAAAGCTCGCTTTGCGAGCAGGCTCTTCGGGCCAGCTCGTCGAGCTCGCTATTAAAATCCTATTAAAATCACCCTATTAATCAAATTTGTGTCAAATAAAAATACCATTTGATAAACAAATCAATTTTGAATCACTTCATGTTTTGTTTTTAAATGAAACTTCAGTGACATTGTGAACCCAACTATTTGTTAGGGAAATGTGTAGAGAATGTTTACCAATATGGAGTCTGCTTTCACATGAAATCTCGCGGGACTTCAAGTTTTGGAATTTCTAGCATCTATTTAGTAATGGACCATACACTATTTTTAGTAAGTGTTTGATTTTAAATAAAAACAAACAAACAATTCATGGATTGTCACTCAAAACAATATAAATCCAACATGTTTTTGGTACAATGTCTGTTATCGAAAAAAATACACCGTTATTCATAATTGCAAAGCCATGTTTTCAATTAAAATAGCATTTGGGTCACGGGTCACCAAATGTCATGCGAAGGTATCCGAACCTAAATTCTCGCTAGTCACCTGATAATTAGGGCAGCAATGGCGGCGAATTTTATGAAATGTGAACCCGCTGATAAACTTTGAGGCATTATTTCATCAATTTAACATTCTGTGTTCAAAAATATAGACTGAAGTGTCCCAAATATATGTAACTACCTGTATTAAAATAGCTTTTGTCCAGATCACCCAAATTTATTGAATTACAGCATGATATAAATATGTCACGGTTCTGGTTGACTTTTGATACGGGATTGGCTTCAGCGAACAGGTCTAGCACTACTATAAAACCTGTTCGCTGAAGTATCTTTAGCTACAAAATCCAATATTTCCAATGATATTGACACAAGGCCAAAACACCAATTTTGGGGAAGGGGCCTCAGCCTTTTCTTGGGGAAATATGCATGATTTTGGCATACTTTGGGAAAAGGGATCTCAAATTTAACACACAATATTTTTAACAAGTTCTTCAAAATAGAAAAACAAAAAGCACTGGGAAATACTAATAAGGCAGTAATTTGCCAGTAAAAGACCTTAATTCAACACCATCATTTAATTTTGTTCTAAATTCTATGGAAAATTTTAAAAGAGTTTTAGACTAGGTAATTTTGAGGACCAAACAGGAAAAAAAAGAGGCTACTTTGGTTGGGGAAGCAGCCTTTTCTCGGCCTCTACAAAGAAGGGTTTTTTAGCCTCCGTGGTCGAGGGGTTCGAGTTGATGACTTCTAATCCAGTTACCTCTCTGGCGTGGGTTCGATCCCCGGGAGATGCTTTGGTAGTTTAGCGCGGAGGAAGGTAGTCTAGTACTGGTGTAACTCTCCAGGAACGATGGTTAGGAAACTACCCGTCTATATGACTGAAATACTGTTGGAAAAAGGCGTAAAATCAAACAAACAAACAAACAAACAAACAAACAAACAAGATCACAAGTCGATATTGGCATATTTCCATATTTAGGTGGCATGAATTTACGTCAGTCAAAGTAGACTTGTAATTTAAAAGTTGTATGTGATATTATCATATAGTTTATTGAACGTTTTTAAATTCCCCCAAATGTATATGATTCAAGCTATTTATGTACAAGTTTTTTCATGTCTTTAAGAGGTTTTCATTTTACATGCATAATATTTTGTTTATTTATAGTGAATTATACCCTACAGTTCTAAAGTGACATAGTGAAGATGAAAACTCAACGATTCTGCCTTAAATGGAACAAATCGGATTTTCTAAGACAGCAATGTTCACTGTACATGTCATCTTAGATCAGGAATGTAATCATTCATATTAACATGATGGATGTTGATGAGTCGGAACAACACTTTCAGGAGGTGGCTGTATCTTCTCTGACGGGGTTTCTCTTTGGTAACATTGATGAGAAAGGGGAACTGGAAGAAGATTTCCTTGATGAGGTGAACAAAAAATAACTTTATTAATGTCCTTGAAATAACATTGTGTTATGTTGCAATTAACACCCTTTAGCGCTTATAAGTAACCTACTTGTTTGATCTCAGTTGCTTTGTTGATGTTATCACAGTTTAAATTAAAAATATTTTATTGCTTTTTTGGCTAAGATTTTTTTCATTGGATACTTTGATAGAGGAGGCCAATACTTGTTTTAAAAATTAGAATAATGATTGTAAGTTTTATTTTGTTATTGGGCATATATAATGGAACTATTTCTGTAGTTTATTTTCTTACTGACTGACTGTGAAAGCTACATTATGTAAATTCCAGTTAATTTATTCCGATATTTTAAAATGATTTTGAAAATTGATTGCCTAGACATGCAGCATTATCTGTATTAACAGGAATCAAAGAAGCATCTAGGGTCACTCAGTGCACTTGGTATAGGTTCCCTTGTTAGGGAGATCACTGATGACTCGGAACAAATTCAGGATACCTGGGAAAGTAGTAATGATTCATCCCAAGGTAGCGCTTCATACACACTAGTTGGTTATTTACATTGTAGTACAAACTTACATTTTTGTTTAAGCTCAATGATGGCAGAATCATAAAACTTTTTTTAATTTAAAAGTTTCCTACTATACTTACAAGTGGAGATGTCGTTATTTGTGGAATTTTCTAAACCATGTCAACTTTTATGATGACTGCCAACCATTATGATTTTCTTGTCATTAAATATTCCTATGATAAAAATGATTTCTGTGTTCTGTAGGGCTATAAATTTAATGATTTTTGTTTTTTTTATATAAGACAGAGCATCATGCCTTTATTTAAAGTTAATTGTTTATGCTTCATTCATTTATTCAAACATATCCTTATTATAATGATTAACCATAATTTATTCATTTGTTGAATGTGATGGAAACATTATCATGTCTAATATATGAGAATACGGTATCATGATACAGATTATGAGAAGAAGGCCAGTGATGCTGTGGATTTTTCTGACATTGTTGAGGTGGCGGATGAGGAAGAAGAAGATAAGGCTAAGATCAGCCAAGCAATGTCCTCAATGCATATGCTAAAACAAGGTTGGTGTTCTATTACATTGGATGTGAGTGATAAAAACTGCCAAAGATACATGTATTGAATTATATCATTTGAGAAAGCTGTCTGTATATGTATATCTAACAGAGGAAGCAAAGTTCTATTGTTATAATTAGATAATGCATTGATGGAAACTGGAGCTTTTCGACCAGTTTGAATTGACAATTTTGCTTTTTTTCCTACATCCAAAGTAACAATGCACATGGAAGTAAAATATGGTGAAGAAAAAAATTTTACAAATCTTAAAAGTTACACAGCCTGCCATTTGACAACAAGACATTTTTACATCTACACTGGAACAGTTGTAAAATGTTCAAGTATTGTAAATGCTCTAACTTGGCTTTTATATAATAGACAATCTCTATATTATGGCTTTTTTTAATAGATGCTTTTAAAAGCATTGTAGATTAATGTGACCAAAGGTGAAGTGTTGTTAATGATACAGATACTTTTGCTCTACTTGCATGTTTAGTTAAATTCCCTTATATGATTAATTAAATTCTCTTATATCTAAGATTTTTGTATTACAGAGCATGATGAAGATGATGACTATGATGATAAAGATTCTCAGCTGATGCCCCCACCAACCTGGCTCCCAGTTCAGTTAAAACCTGATGTTAAACCAACAACAGGTCTTTTTATTTACTGACTCAAATATTATATAACAAATCATGGCATTTCAGCTTCCTGAACATAAACTAATGTCAATTTAGCAATCAGCATGCTTGCCATGTGCCAGGTATTTTACAGTACAGGAAAGTAGCTCAGATTTATTTCATAAAAATAATATAATAATCAAAATAAAGCTTATTGTGTTTTTTTTTAGATTTATGAAATTCTAATAATCTCCCTTTTGTGATATTTGGTCCCAAAGAAAATTTAAGCTACCGCTAGGTTGTCCTGGAGTTAAAGTTTCAGAAAGGGTGAAAATGAGTGCTCTAATTGAAGATTCTTTGTAACTCAACATATCACTTTGTGCTCAAAGGTGAGCTTTTCTTATTATGTCCACAAGCTTCCAAAAGCAGTTTCCTATTTGGATCTAAATTCTAGAGATGTTAATTTTGCTGTACAAGTTGTCTTTGTTGTTTACCTGTATTGAAAAAGTTTTCATTGTTTGTGACAACTAACATTTGCAGATCTGAGATTTTTTATCAGAGAGTGTTGCAAAATTTAAGCAAGGGGTAATGCATATTCCAGAGTGGGGGTGGGGAATAATCTCTTTATCCCTCCTGCCTCTAAATCAGCACATGACTAAGCAGCAATGCATTATCCAACATCTACATATATCTACATATGCTATGAAGAACTTTTATAGCAAAACAGAAGATCTCTAAAAACAGAAATAAAAAAGAAAGTTAAACAAAAAACATAAGCAAATGTTTACTGTGTCCGTGTGATTTAAAGCTCAATCAAAACAAACAAACAAACGTAAGCAAATGTATGATGTATGCTGTATTGAATTTAGGAAAAAAGACATCTGTTATAATAAAGTTAAACACTTTCAAGTAGAAAATATTTTGTTTATAGGTTCTAGTGGTATGGCAGGAATGGGTCAGTTATCACCCTCCCTAAATACCCCGCTTGCAGCCATGTTGCCTCCAGAACTGAAGGATGCTGACGTTACTAAGTACTTCCCAGAATTCAGGAAAAACCAGGTGGATATATATACATATATATTTACATACATTTGTCATACAGTCATAGATACTTGTCATAGATAAAAACGTGATATCTTGGTGATATACAAACAAAATGTGGATAGAGTATTCCATGATTATTAAAAGAACAGAAAAGCAATATAAAAAATTAAAAATATGTACAAAAATGATGTTTTTATTGAGTTTTTCCCTTCAAAACTTATATTTTTTCACATTAATTGGTCAAGAGAAAAATAGACTTATAGGGTTTTCTTGACAAACTTTCTCTATGATCTGAACTGGTTTTTACACTGAAAACTATTTTTTCTGCTGACTACTTTACTAAGGTATTGTTAAAAGAATATTTTCAAAATAACTGTATAAAAGAAAATGTTTGTGTTTTTCCTTAAAAATGAATTATGCATGCACAAAATCATTACTTTACAGTTAAAAACCCCTGTTAAAACAGAATAATGTTTTGTTTTGGAACACTTTACCCTGCTTACATGCAATATTCATATGTGTTAAATAACAGAGACATTCTATGATACAACTCTTTTGAGAATCAAACATATGGTTATGTGAACAACTACCATTTCTAAATCAATGTTATGAAAAAACTTCATGTAGAATGTCATTCTCATTTCTTATATTAAAATGTGTTTAAAGCTGCTTTAGCCCTTATCTTGGTGGCTGGTGGCCACTGAATCATCCCATGAGACCAGTGCAGACCAGTGTCACCCGGTACATCTGGTGGTGGTGCTGTCTGAACATGCTCTCATTGTCCGCTGTCAATACCTGAAGTTTTCCCTAAAATAGATAAATGGTTTTGCCTAGATTGAAAAATGGACAAGACCATTTGAGTTATTTAGCATAGTAAGGGTTAAACCACATCACTGATAAAACAATAAGCCATTTTACTGATAGAGAGATAAGGAAAAGTGTGTTCAAAAATATAATGTATAAGTATAGATATAAAAAATGTAAGAAAAAAACCTGAAATTCGCAAAATACAAAAAATTGGTGTCTAATACCAAAGTAAGTTATAATAAAAATTTATTTTTTTGTCTGTATAGGTTTTGCGTTTCTCACGATTGTTCAAGCCTGTTTACCATCCACACATCTGGAAGAAAAAGAAGAAGAAAAAAGAGGGCGAAGAAGACAAAGATAAAAAGAAAGATGAAAAGGGCAAAGAAAAAGAAGCTGGTACGCTATTGCTTATATAGGATAATTTCAATATCTCTCATTTACCTTATATCCTGTATGATATTCTTGTTTATATGCCCCCACTATAAAGGGGGAGGAGGCATATAGATTAGCATATGTCCATTCATAGCACTGTCTTGCTGTCACATGTCTGTCTGAAGACTGACAAAACAGTGTAATGTAGGGGCACTTACTTTTGCTGTAAAACTTTTAAGTTGGAGGTCGGGGAAGTTCAGACTTTAGCACAGTTTATGTTATCTGGTCACTAAGGTCATTAAAGACTACTGCAAGTTTTCTGGCTTTGATTGTTATTTAATAACTGTGGAGTAATCTCCCCTTGATTAGAATTCTGTTTTGAAAAAAAATCATGGGGCTTGTGAAGTTTTATTGTCTTCTGGTAATTAACAGAATGGATACATAAATATTAATTACCAGTATAAAATCATCAGATCACTTTTACAATGAAATATTTGTATCTGAGGGGGAGCGGTGGCCTAGTGGTAAAAGTGTCTACCTCTTAACCCAGTGATCATGGGTTCGTGCCTTAATCTGGTCACGACCATGTTTCTTTATATAACACCAGGACTGGTTGGACTCAAAAGTAATAAATATAAGTTGCAAGAGCTTGTTTCGCAATCACGCTTAGATAAATATGTTTAAACTATCTGAGGGGGGAAAGTTGTGATATACTATATTTCATGTGGTTTTTCTTGCTGGATAGGTAAGACAGAAACAGAAACCCCTAAAACTGAAGATATCAAGGAAGACCCTGAAGCCTCTAAACTAACACCACCACCACCAACAGAGACATTATCCACTGAGCCTGTCAAATCTGAGTCTGAGTCAACAACACCTTCATCAGATATTGAAATTAAAGGTATCTCTTTGTATTCTACACCTACATTTTCTTTAAGGGGTAAGATCATTGAAACATTGGAAGATTTAGTAAAAAACTTATATTCCAGGCTTCCATATATATGTTAATAAAGTTTTTTAAGGTATTTTTTATTATCTTTATACAGAGTTGTGTATAACCATTGTCATATTTATTGATATATGTTAAACAAAATTTGAACAAATATCAGGGTTTTTTTTTAAGGATTTTGGGAACATGACCCATACCCATGGAATTGAGAATTTCAGCGATGTTTTGTTAAAAATTGGGGGAAAATGCATGGCTTAAATTTTGCAGTGATTAAATGATTGCAAAGAGTCACTGTCTAAGATGGCATCTTCAAACATTTCAGCAGTGAAGAAGCCCTTATTTTTAAAGATTTTAGAATTTGTTGTTCAATATTTTTATTTTGTAACTTTCAATTTGGAATTTTTTCCTGTGGATTGGGAAAATAATACACTATTTACAATTGGGAATATGACATAATATCAGCTATAAAATAAGCCCCAAAAAATCCCTGAATATATACTATTTGGCTTATTACTGAAAGAGCTTTTTAAAATGACATCCATTATAGGGAAACATGTTTTAATGAATGTAAACTTGGGTTATTAATTAAGAACAGCATAATATGACAAAACAAAACTAAAAAATTCTTAATAACACTCAATAGAGTTCAATAGATTTTTTTTTCCTTTCTGAAGTTGAAGAACCGCCTGAGGCCAGGAATCAAGACATCAAGGATGTAGAAATGACTGGTTCCCAGGAGGATAAATCAGACAGTGGTATCAGTGGTGTAGGGGACGATGATGATGATGAAGATGATGATTACGTAGCCCAGCTGTTTAATACAAAGATCAAATTGAACATGGGGCGACCAGCACTACCAGAGGAACTTGCTCCAAGTGATGAGGTATAGAGTGCACAGAATAATTGAGACGCGTCATGACAAAACCAACATAGTGAGTTTGCGACCAGCATGGATCCAGACCAGCCTGCGCATCCGCGCAGTCTGATCAGGATCCATGCTGTTTGCTTACCAACTCTATTACAAGTAGAGAAACTGATAGCAAACAGCATGGATCCTGATCAGACTGCGCAGATGCGCAGGCTGGTCTGGATCCATGCTGGTCGCAAACAAACTATGTTGGTTTTGTTGTGACGCGGCTCATATAAATTATTTACAATTGAAATGATTTAACTCAATACAGTGTTGAAGCCGTACCTCTAGACGCTTGCAGAAATCATGATCACAAAATAGACAAATATCGTTGGGTTTTTTTGCGCTGATTCTTACATTTTTAGCTCGACTATTCGATAAGAATAAGTAGAGCTATTGTAGTCACCCGAGCGTCGGCGTCGGCGTTGGTGTCCGCGTCGGCGTAACCACTTATGTTAAAGTTTTTGTAATAGTTCAAATATTTTCAAAGTCCATTGACATATGGCTTTGAAACTTTGCACACTTGTTCACCATCATGACCCCTACCTGTAGACAGGAGGAGGTAACTGTATCAAGCATTTTGACAGAATTATGCCCCTTTTTCGACTTAGAATTTACGTTAAAGTTTTTGTAATAGTTCAAATATTTTCAAAGTCCATTGACATATGGCTTTGAAACTTGGCACACTTGTTCACCATCATGACCCCAACCTGTAGACTGAAGGAGGTAACTGTATCAAGCATTTTTGACAGAATTATGCCCCTTTTTCGACTTAGAATTTACGTTAAAGTTTTTTGTAATAGTTCAAATATTTTCAAAGTCCATTGACATATGGCTTTGAAACTTGGCACACTTGTTCACCATCATGACCCCAACCTGTAGACAGGAGGAGGTAACTGTATCAAGCATTTTGACAGAATTATGCCCCTTTTTCGACTTAGAATTTACGTTAAAGTTTTTGTAATAGTTCAAATATTTTCAAAGTCCATTGACATATGGCTTTGAAACTTTGCACACTTGTTCACCATCATGACCCCAACCTGTAGACAGGAGGAGGTAACTGTATCAAGAATTTTGACAGAATTATGCCCCTTTTTCGACTTAGAATTTACGTTAAAGTTTTTGTAATAGTTCAAATATTTTTCAAAGTCCATTGACATATGGCTTTGAAACTTTGCACACTTGTTCACCATCATGACCCCAACCTGTAAACAGGAGGAGGTAACTGTATCAAGCATTTTGACAGAATTATGCCCCTTTTTCGACTTAGAATTTACGTTAAAGTTTTTGTAATAGTTCAAATATTTTCAAAGTCCATTGACATATGGCTTTGAAACTTTGCACACTTGTTCACAATCATTACCCCAACCTGTAAACAGGAGGAGGTAATTGTATCAAGAATTTTTTTTACTATCAAGCACTAAGAATAGTTGAGCGTTGCTGTCCTACCGACAGCTCTTGTTCCATTCATTATTGTATATACATTTATAAATCGGTGTGGAGACGTGAATTAGACGTTTTAAAGTTCATTCCATTGGGTGAGAATTTAAGAGATTTTAGCATTTTATCATTCAAACGCCTTGTCAGGGATATAGCGGAATAATGTTTTCAGTGTGGTGCTCCAATCCTGTTTTAGTCTCACTCTAATAGTTATTCATGCTATAATTCAATAACTGTGCACAATACTAGTTTAAAAGTTTATAAAGCTGTACATCTGCTGCCGGTAATTTACAAAAGTATTGCTTAAATTTTGAAAAAAAAGTAATTGTAAAATATCTGATTGAAACAAACATGTTTGTATATTTTCTTAAGAGTGGATGGTGCATGCACAAAGTAGTTGTAAAATGCTTATTATTTCGTTCATGGGGGAATTTCAATAGAAGAAAATTAATTCATTAAAAACAAGTGAAAACAAGATTCATTTAACAAATTTATCAACAATAAGCTGCTGTCATGAAATATTTAGGTTAATGAAATTTAGTCTAATGAAATTGAATACAGCTTTGATACTTTTTAAAAAATTCAACTTAAAAACATGATCCCTGATCTATGGCCGTTAAGTATTATTTTCGAGTCAGAATTTTTATGGTTTAAGGGGGGAAAAAACACACTATTTTTATGTGGGAATGGAGCCCATATTCGGCCCTAAATTTTAGCAAACGAGAGCCCTGATATTTATTATTACAATTATTTCTTCAAACATCTCATATATTTACAGGAGCTATTAAAGATGAAGGAATCAGGGTCAGTATCAAAATCTGACAAGAAATCTGAGGGTGGTACAAAAGAAGGTGACATTGATGTAGCCCCGTGGAGGTATGGCCCAGCCCAGTACTGGTACGACATGTTAGGGATCAATGAAACTGGGGAAGGATTTGACTATGGGTTTAAGGTTAAAAAAGAAAATGAAGAACGAATGGCAGCTAAAGAGATTGTAAGTATGAATTTTGAAAGTGCATTTCAATATGCTGTTTTCAAGTTCTAATTGCATATATAGAAAAAGAAAATGATGATAAAAAATGACAACATTATTTGAAAACTGTTGAAGAAATCCAGTTGCAGTAAACTTTTTATGTTGTTAATATTTCTTAATTTAGAACTTGTTTATTATAACAATGTTATTTTGTACAGCTTTTATTTGTTCCTGTCTTTTAGAATTCTTTAGAAAATGTTAAACAATTACATGGGTACAAGTTTTCAGGCATTTTCCAAAAGTTCAGGTTTTTTTCTACTCCTGACAGCAACCTTTTTCCTATATAAAATTAATTGAAGTAAAACTAAATTCAGTGTTTTAAGGGTTTTTGATAATTTTTAACTTGCACCCATGCAATTGTAATATTTTTACTGTACTTATGTAATATGCTATAAGTGATGAATTTTGTTTTATGCTTGATAATATTCATATTCATATTTTTTCAATAGAAAGAAGAGCCTGTAACTGAGGATGAAGCAGTGGTGAAACATGAACCACCACCAGATATTCCAGACGAGGCCTTCCTCATGATAACACAGCTACAGTGGGAGGACGATATAATCTGGAGTGGTGAGGAGGCCAGACAGAGAGTGATGCAGGCACAGAAAATGAGACCACTAGCTGCGGGCTGGATCCCCAGTACTAGCCACAGAACAGCTGCCCACTATCTCCAGCAGTGTAAGATATTATAAGCCTAGAGGATTTAGGAGTTTTCAGCATAGACTGTTTGACTATCCTAATTAAATTGGCTTGAACTGTCTATCTTATTGTAGCTTATCCAATGTTATCTTGATGTCTCTTTGATAAGTCTTAATACTTGGACTACTGTTTGACATTTATAATTAATTATATTGGAGGATTTTAGAATCCAGGGCAGTTACAAAAGTAAAATTTGGTGAATATGAACTTCTTCCTTATAAAACTTGTGTAATAAATCATTAAAATTTTTCTTCTAAGATAGCAAATTGTCAGTTTTTAATGTTTTAATGTCTCTTTTCCTGTACATGATCACATTTAGTAAATTTAGTAACTGACCATGCATATATAAATGATAAGACAAACAGATTTATTTAAAGATTTTTTTATTGAAATTGGATTGTATCAATGCTCCAACTGTTTCTCTTCGGTGATTTAAACAATAGTCACATGACTTTATTTAGGACGTCAATGTTCACATTAGTTTTTCGTAGAGGAGTATTGTATTTATTGACACAATCTGTATTTCAGATCGTCCTGGATTACAGACAAGGTTAGGACCTGGCAATCTACCCATCATGAGATCTATATCTGGGCAGTTTGGACAAAAACCAGGTTAGTATTATTTCAAATATTTATTTACCATTACATACTACAGTACATCATGTTTTAAAGTTAGAAACATCATCTAATTGTTATTCATTTATGTGAAAAAAAAATGTATTTATGTATGAATCATATGCATTTTTTTGTATATTGTACATATGAGTGGTATTACAATTTTGCTGTATGATTGCCACAAAACTGCTATTCCTTAGTTTCCTTTGTTACCCCTTTTGTTAAGGTCAATTTTCTTAGGAACTATCAAAGTCATTCACTACAGACTTAATAGACTTATTCACTTTCAAAATGTGATGCCATTTCAAAAGGACTCACATATTCTAAAACGATTCTTATTATGCTTCCTAGGGATCACTTTGTTTCAGATCTTTATAAGGAGTGAAAAATGATTTTATAGAAATTTTGAAATTATTTCTTGCTTGTTTACAGAAACACCAGGAGGATGTCTGACAGAGCAGGGTAAAAACAACAAGTGGTTTTCTATATTTCCAATAGAGAACCAAGATCTTGTGTATGGTAACTGGGAAGATGAGATTATATGGGATGCCGAGGTAACCTATGCTAGTATATTGTAGTTTGGCCTCTATCCTGGAGTAGGGGAAAGCAGAATGGCCATTATCCCTGTTATCCAATGAAATTTTATCAATATCAGCTATTGTGGTTGTTTGATTAAAAATGTATGACTCTTTATTATAAAAATGTATGATTATCTATTGAACGATAGAGTTGTAAGTCCAATTTAGTCCTGCATGTAAAGACCAGTCTTTGTTTAGTTTACTGATAAATGAAGCTTTACTGTGTATTATTACATCTGGTAAATATAATACAGAAGGCTTATGAAAAGCTTACAGCATTATTGTATGGTTAAAAATTGTTTTAAGTCATGATCAAAAACTTGTTATTTGAAAATAATGAAGATGTTAGCTGATCTCAGAATTCATTTTTTCAAAAGTGAATTTTGGTATTATAATTCAAGTCTGAATTCATATATAACCTTTTACACATTCAACTTTTAAGTCATTTATACATCTTGACTGTGTTAGTATGACCAACCCTCAACCCACCCCCTCCAAAAAAAAAGACACACCAAAAAACCAAAAACAACAAAAAAAGAAGAAAAGACTTTAAAAGAAAAACAACAACAACTAAGTTTGACATGTTATTCAAGAATTTAAGTAGTATTTTATTAAATATTTTAGAACATGGATTACATTCCATCCCCAAAGACATTGACCATAGATCCTAATGATGACAATATTATACTGGAGATACCAGAAGATAAAGATCCGAGTGCACCGGAGACACCAGCCAAAAAAGAGAAGGTAGTCTAATAGTTTTGTTGTACTTTTATGTAGTCATGATTCCAAATTTCATGTATATCATGTCAGGTATAGGAGAGTATGAATTTTTTTTGTAGACATGGTAGTTTTGAGATTAGTACTTTGATCAAATATGTGTTTACATTGTTGTTGATTCATACAAGTACATTTGTTTCATTTCATTTTCAAATACATGTGCTGTTGCAGTCTTCCTTCATTTTTATAATGTGTTTTGTATGCTACTTGGTTTATCAAAAATAGCTTGGTAGAATTCTTCTTAAATCAGTTCACACTTCTAGCATAAAAAAACTTATAAAACCTTATAAACAACAAAATCTAATAAATGTTGGATAGAGGTGTTCAGAATTTTGCCATATTAAAATCTTGAATACTTTAATTACATGTCATTTGTCTTGTAATCAAATGCTTTCAAAATGTTCACTTTTCAACAGCTTAATAACATGGTCTTTTTGGGGAAATATTTAAGTTCTTGCTAGAATTCTTTTTCTGTTCAGTTTTCTTTTTCTATCTTAGAAGTATTTTATAGTCAAGTATTTCTATAAAGTGCAGTGTGTAATAGATGGAATGTTTATTGGTAAATATTTGAATATTTCAGTCAGAGGTGAAGAAATCTCGTATTTTACTAGGAAAGGCAGGTATTATCAAGGATGAGGAGGAGGAAGATGTAAGTATTCAAGGGGCTGTAACTCTTACATGTTTGTACACATTTTCACCTTAATAACATAAATATGAATATAGAAGTCAACTCCAGTTTCAGATTAAAACTGTTTTGTTTTGTTAAAAACCACAAAGTTCCACACTAATTAAAAGCATATGTAAACAACATCTAAGTTTTCAGCTTAACTTTCAATCTTATTACTTTTCCTGTCGTAATTGATACTAATTTTTGGATTGTTTGAATCTTCTAAAGGTCTGAAAATAAGCATAAATATGCCTGGAATATCATGCTTTTGAAATTCAAACTTTAATTTATAAATTGTTGAAATACTTTGTAAATTGTATTTTCTTTTAGCAGTCATTTTGGTATTATATTAAGCACTCAGATTAGGATAAATAAAGGTATGATCACCAAAGTTTATAGATTGTGTCGACATTTGTAGTTTTTAGTTTTTATTGTAAATATTTCCTGATATGCAAAAATTATTTTTTCCCCCAGAATACACAACAGAGTAATTCCAACATTGATCCATTCAATATGTCAAATGATGAGTTTTATAACCCTAAACTACTAGATACAGCTCTACGATCTAACATGGGTGTTAATCTTATACAGGTAAATAATTTCTCATGTATATAGTTCATAATACAATGAAATAATTAAAAGATTTTTGTATTCTTATTCATATTAAAATTTGTGACAGGTTTTTGTTAATTATTTTCATAGAATGATTTTAGATAGAAATGTCAGTAGTTACTGATTAAAGGTAACGCACCTCTAATGGACATCATTTCAAACTTTTACATATAATTCTCATAATCTGTATAAAATATATGACTTATTATCAAATTGTAATAGCAGCTTTTCCCCTGTGGTAGGAAAAATGTTCATAACTGACTTATATGCCATAATAGCAACCACTATATGAAACAGACATGGTCGTATTAAAAATACTTCTGTTAATTATAAATATGTACCTATATTCAAGCTCAGAATTAATTTTTTGCCTTTTGATGAATATCTCCACAATCTTAGATTTTTTTATAAACAAAATAAGCTGTCTAGTGCTTTGATATTTGTCTTTATAACCTTTTCTTTGAGTACATACTAGTTTTATGTTTACAAAATTTTTTGTACAATTCCAGCACTCTACGCCAGCTGTTGAGTTACAACAACCGTTCTTCCCGACATTCCTCAGTGAGACTAAACTACGGACATTTCATCGTAACCCTTTAAAGAAATACTCACACGGTGCTCTAGCTACTCATGGTCCACACTCTGTCGACTCCCTGTTTAAAGTTATCAAAAGGAAAGCGAGGGTAAGTAATCTTGAATATGATATTATTTGTTAAATTCTGTACATGACACAAAAGCTCTAAGAATTTTCAGTTTCAAATATATTTAGTTTGTAAATAATGAAAAATTCCATGTCCCTTCCATGACTCTGTTTAACATCAAGAAGGTCAACGACATATTTGTTCACAAATAAGAAAAGTGAAGGACATTATGTATTCTGTAAAAAGATTATATGTAGCATCACAAGTAACCTTGTTATTCTGTATGAGTAAAGATAATGATGTTGTCAGGTCTGTGAGCCTAGGATTTAAAACATGTAAGCAGAGCATATGCTTGTCTTGAAGATTTATTTTAAAATGTTCTGTCATGAAATTTTGGCAGCTACTTGTATGATTTGTAAGATAAGTTGTAATTGGTACAGAAACTTGGAGCACTTACCAGATAACTGTTTGCTCTAACTTAAATGCTAATAACAAAGTTGTTTTTTACATGAAACAAATTAAACAACTACACGTAAATATTGCAAGGGATTTCTTGTGTCGGAGAATATTTTTAAGCATTATATTTGATTTTTTTTTTAAATCAAAGTAAAGATTTAGTGTATGTGAAAGATTCTATGTCTCTATTTAAAGTTATTAAAATGAAAGGAAGAGAAAGTGATTTTGAGCATGTTATTACTTCAATACTTGTTAAGAATTTTCAGTTTCAAATATTTTGTGTGTGGTAATTTTTAGTTAAGAGATCAGGAAAGACAAGCATTTGGAGGTGGTGAGATATTCTTCATGCGGACACCACAGGATTTAACCGGTCAAGACGGGGAACTTATTCTTTGTGAATTTTCGGAGGAGTATCCTCCCCTGATGATGCAGATTGGCATGGCAACAAAAATCAAAAATTATTATAAAAGGGTAAGTTTTTGTTTCAGGGAACATATATACATGAACATATAATTTGAAATGCTGAATCTTTCTGTTTAACAAAATTTATTAAAGGAAAAAAGGAAGTTAGAAATTTCAAGAAATGCATCTTTTTTTGACTTAATAAAAATCCTTTTCCGTACAAAACATCTCATATTTGTTCTGTTTGATATTTCAACCTGTTGAAAATATCATATTAAGTTTGTGTATTAGCTCAGAAAACATTTTCTTTATGTGCAGGAACTTTCTAAATGTGCTTTAATGGGAGTTGAACTTTGTACTTTATAAATACTTTTTTCTTCGGACATGACTGTGTCATTTTTTCCTTCTATTTTTAGAAACCAGGCAAAGATAGTGTACCTCCACAGTACAAATATGGAGAGATAGCGTATGCCCATTCCTCTCCATTCCTAGGTTCTCTGGTTCCTGGCCAGTGTCAGCAGGCTTTAGAGAACAACATGTTTAGAGCTCCAATCTATGAACATAAAGTGGCTGCCACCGACTTCCTCATTATAAGAACCAGAAACCAGTATGTTGTCAATTTATCATTTTACTTCTTGTTATTTCTGTTTCAAGTTTACAAAACATAACACTGCAAGAGTAACTCATGCAGTGTTAGATAATGAGCTAGTACATTAAATTGTATGAAGACAACATCAAAGCAGTGATTATAATAGCTTCAATTTGTCTTCAATTTGTATATATTCTTTGTTGTTTATTAAGTATTCTCTGACTTTATGTATTCCAAAAAAACAACTTTTGTTTATCAAATATTGTCATAAATGATATTTATAGATCTTTATGTATTTGTGATTAAGGAAAGCAGTTTAGAATTTATTTTTTGTTGTATAATTTCAGATTTTATATCCGTGATCTTGAGACGATATTCTGTGTAGGTCAACAGAGTCCTCTGTATGAAGTACCTGGGCCAAATTCAAAGAGAGCAAATAATTTTATCAGAGATTTTCTTCAGGTATTTGAAAAAAAAAACAACAACAAGAAACAAACTGTTTTTGATAAAGCTTGCATGGAATGTAAAAGAGGTTCAATTGATCTTGGAAAACTTGAAAAATTATATATTGCTTGATACAGCACAATGTAGGGTTTTTAACTTATGCCATTTTTTTTGTCATAAGTATTGCATGTTGTAAAGACTCAGAAAAAAACCCAAACAATTTTACCAGCCATCTTATTGAACAAAAAAGGCATAATTTCCTTTTAAATCTAGAATTCATTCTGATTTTTGCATTTATTAACTTCGGGTAGATAGAAATAATTGAAGATAGGAGTTCCAGTTTTCTTTAAATAACAGACAATTAGCTTCCGTGCGTTAATATTTATAGTATTCATTCAATATAGTTCTTAATTATACAGATATTGATAAATCTGATAATTTTGTGTTTCAGATACTTTATTATGAGAGTGTATTAAATCTGTTTTGAATTTTTCAGGTGTTTATATACCGGTTGTTTTGGAAAAGTAAAGACAACCCAAGGAGAATTAAAATGGATGACATTAAGAAAGCATTCCCCTCCCACTCTGAAAGCAGTATAAGAAAAAGGTTGAAACTTTGTGCAGACTTCAAGCGAACAGGTTTGTATTAATAATGTTTTAGCCGTTTCTATGATATCTATAAAGAATATTAAATATATCTTTAAAAATGTATTAATGAACATATCCAATATACAATGTAAAAAAAGGGACAAAATGATATAATGGGTTTGAAAAGTTTTTCAGTGGAAGAACTTTAGAAACTTAACAATACAGTTGTAATATTTTGTATTGGCCATCTTATAATAACCATATTATTTTGTCATCTGCATTGAATATTTATAAAAGGAGTTATCACATTTCCTTGTCTGGTCCATGTATTTTACGAAAAGTATCATAGTTTGGCTTTTGACACACGGAAAAAAAGTAATTGAAAGTATTGCTCTGTCCGTGGTTTGATTATTTTTTATTTATAAATGTAAATATGAAATGTAACAAGATCTTTGTTTTGACTATATAGAAATTTATTCTAGACAATATGGTAAGTTTCCTTTAATAGGATGCAGTGTTGAAATTATCTCTGAATTGTTGAAAGTGACTATAGTTATTTTATATTTTGTTTGCTGGTCACTTTTTTTGCTCTTAAGGATTTCTGTTTGTAGAAGTTACATATTTGTTTACCTTGCACACGCACACACACTTGTGCTTGATGGCTTATTGTCATCAGTTGAATAGTTACTAAAGCACAAGGAATTCATTTATTATATAGAACATTGAATAAACCTATATATTTACATGTTGAATACTGTTGAACTTTCTGTAAAAAAAAAAATGTTTTAAATATGATTTAAATATTTATTCCATTTGATACTATGAAGGAATAAAAAAATTGTATTGTTTTAACTTATATAACACATAATAATTATTGAAGAATTCAGATTTGCTATTAGAACTAGTATAGTAATACTGCTAGTATTAAGGCTTTGGTCCCTAATATGAAATCTAGGTGGTTTTCCTTGGTCTAGTTTTTTCCTTGGTCTAGTTGAAAATTTTGAAATCATTGAATCACTTGCCCCTCAACAGATGTAGGTTTAACTCTGCCTTAGGAATGTTGAATTTCTTCATGTGAAGATGTTATTCAACTATTTTATGAAAAAAAGATTGACTTAAAGGGGCATCATTCTGTGAAATCGAAGCTGGATAGTCGACATACTGTCTTAATTGTAAGACTCCTATTTGGAAGACACTAAGCCAATCTCATGATGTTTTTTTTCTATGACAAAATCACCATATCAATTACACAAATTCAGATGCTACACAAATAATTCTGATGTGGACAACAGCCATGTAGTACAAAAAATTGTATAAGTATACAAATTTTTCTAAGCTTCTAAATATTGTAAACTGACGTTGTTATTGATGATTTACATAGGAATGGATTCAAACTGGTGGGTGTTGAAGCCAGATTTCCGGTTGAAGACGGAGGAAGAGATGAGAAATATGGTGTCACCAGAACAATGTTGTGGTTATTATAGCATGCTGGCTGCTGAACAAAGACTAAAGGTAATATAGTATTTATATTAATATAATTATACCCCCACCACAAAATGTGGGGGGTGGGGGCTATAATGGATTTGCTTTGTCGCGTCGGTCAGTCCGTCTCCATTATCGTGTCCGCTCTATAAATCCTATACCAATTGAAGGATTTTCTTCTAACTTGGCTCAAATGTTCATGTCAGCTCAAGGTCAAGGTAACAATTGAAGGTCAAATATCAAACAATCAAATATTAGACAGAATATTGTGTCCGCTCTGTAAGTCCTATACTAATTGAAAGATTTCCTTTAATCTTGGCTCAAATGTTCACCTCAACAAGGTGATGTGCATAACACATGTTACCCTTTTGCCGGCTTAAAATCAAGGTCACACTTGAAGGTCAAAAATTAAAGGAACTCCACTGCGGTTTATAAGCCTAAAAACATAAAATTTTAATTTTTCACATAGATAAACATGAGCACTTAAAACAGAAATATAAATAAAATATAACCAAGAAATACATTGAAAATCATATGTTTGTGCTATTCTCCGTCCGGTTTGAGTGAAAAGCGTTTAAATGCTTTTCAATTTTGGGTCATTTTTCACTCTTATAATAATCATTCTGGAAAAACGGAGTGAGCTAATGATCTGAAATTTTGCACATAAGTTATTAGTATAGATCTACATCAAATGGAGTAATAATCTCAAAAAAGAATTTCCAGTCCCGTCATATCAAAAAACCTCAGTGGAGTCCCTTTAACTTAGAAAATATTCTTAAATTTTAACATGTATTTGAATATTTCTGAAACTAGAAAAGGTATTTGCTTGAAACTTAAAATATATATGAAGTGTCACAATTAAGATATTAATGAATTTCGTCGATAAAATTATTTTATACAAAGATGAGCATAGTATATCTTTAAGGATTTTTAATATATTTTTTTTCTAGCTGAACATTTATATAATTTTTAATGCCTTGAATGTATGTAATAACAGAACTGAGAATAACAAAGGCGTGACAACATAATTCTATATTTGTCTATTTATATAAAGGTCATTTGATTTTTAGATATTACAACTGTAATCTTTAAAAGTATATATTAGGTTATCAAAAGAAACATGTATTTTCATTAATCGGTGGTCTGTGTGTAAAACATTCTTCTCTCATATTAAGACTAGATGTAACCTTGCTGTTTTGTGTATATAGGATGCAGGATATGGAGAGAAATCATTCCTAGCACCTGAAGAAGATAATGAAGAGGAAACACAGATGAAGATTGAAGATGAGGTATATATCATACATTCTCTGTCTTTTACTATCGTTTATAAAGACTTCTTTTGATGAGTTATATGGCCCAAATGGTTTTAAGTTTATATAACCAAAGTTGCAAAGTATTAAAAAATACCTTTCCAGTAAACTTTTTAAAGGTCATTTTCTTCTATATCCACCATTTTCTGTATTTTACTGTTGGTTATTATAACTTTTTTAATGACTTATATGGCGGAAATGGTTTTAAGTTTATATAACCAAAGTTGCAAAGTATTAAAAGTATCTTTCCACTAAACTGTTAATGGTCATTTTTTTACTTTAAGACTTAACAATGAATCAAATGTATTGATCAGAATCAAGAATAGTGTAATTGTAATTTTTAAAGCTATGAGAAGTTATCTTGATAAAGATTAAAATGTTTATATACATCTATAGGTGGTATTAATTTACATTTTCCACAAACAGTTATGTTTTGAATGACTTGTAATGCAGTTTGTTATATGATATGACTATTTGTCACATACCAGTGCTGCTTTTACGACTCCTAAAAAATGGTATTGTACGGCAGTGCATATATTTTGATGTGTCTCCATTTGCATTATGTAAACATAGTGTCACAGTGCGCTAAATGTTAGCATAATGCTATAGCCGCGTCAATGAAAAATGGTTCTTTTTCACTTCACACAGTATTTATTTATGGTATGTGATAAATGGAATATTAAATTTGTGTAAGTTCATTTCTTGTTGAATAGAATAATATTATCCAACTCTTTCAATAAACTTAAGTATTAAACTTATACTCATTCAATATCTTCTATTTCAGGTGAAGACAGCTCCCTGGAACACTACACGAGCTTATATCTCGGCAATGAAAGGCAAATGTTTATTAGATCTCAATGGTGTAGCCGACCCAACTGGTGTTGGGGAAGGATTTTCCTATATCAAGGTATTTCTTCCATGTTAGGTCTTATTGAGAAAATAGTTGCTGATTTGCATAAGGGATATCATTCATTTGGTCAACAGAGACTTAGTGATTTTACTAAATGTACTTTCCACCTATTATTTGCTAACAAAAATCTTGAGCTTGACTTTACCAGGCGGCAGAGTCATATTTTGGTTAAGTTTTTGCAGGCAAGTTTTGCTTCCAAAACTTGTGAAAGGAATAGGTTTAAACTTCACACTCTTATTAAAGAGTATAATAGGAATTCACTGTCCAAGGCCTATAACTCTAACATGGATTTTGACAGAATTATGGCCCTTTTTGAACTTACAAAATTCTATATTATTCAGGATCAAGCACCAAGAACAGTTGAGCAAACTGTCTTACTGACAGCTCTTGTTAATTTGTGATTTTTTTTTTAACACAAAAATAATTTACTCCTTTGTATGATATGCTGACTGTTTAATGTCTTTGAAAGTGTATTGATTTTGTTCAAGTTATTTAATTGCTGTGAAATGATGTTATGATGATAATGTTTTTAACTGTTTTTAGAAATCAACATAACATAGTACTCTTGTTATAGAACTGATGCATCTGATATTAGCATTCTGTACAGATGGAATGTGTTTTATTTTAAATCAATGGAAAGCATATATGAAAATCTATGAAAATAGCACATTACACTAACTACGTTAAGAACCGTCTTTACGTCATATTGAAATGCTTATATGACTGATCTATTTAGGTACCTAACAAACCACAGCCGAGAGATGAGGGCAAAGATAACACACCACAGAAGAAAACTGTCACAGGAACTGATGCTGATCTGAGAAAACTCTACCTCAAAGATGCCAAAAATATTCTCAGAAAATATGGTGTACCAGAACATGAGGTATATACAATGTATATTCTGTTTTTAGAGAGGAGAAAATTTGATTTTTTGAGACTTAATATAGAATCAACATAATGAATTTAACAGAAAATGATATTTTATAAGACAAATTAATTAAGTTAGATTCCAGACTTATAAAATTAATTTTATTTCAGTGTGGGAATGTATTGTCAACAATTTAGAAATCACTAAAATATTTTTGATATTATTAACATTTCATTAGTTAATAAGGCTATTTTCTTACATTTCACCTTATCAAATGTTATATAATGATGCACTATAGATTAATTTTATTGATCAACTTAAAACGAGAAAGTAGTATTTTATCAATCATTTGTTTATGACTATACAGATAAAGAAGCTATCAAGATGGGAGGTGATTGATGTAGTGAGGACAATGTCGACAGAGCAGGCTAAAGCTGCGGCCCAGCAGGAGATAGGGGAAGGTGGGGGCTGGAACAAGTTTGCTCGAGGTAACAGGTTCTCAGTGGCAGAACACCAGGAACGTTACAAGGAAGAGTGTCAGAGACTCTTTGACTTACAGAACAAGTTTGTGACTTATTTTAATTCTTTATAAAATCTGTTCATTCTGAACTTAAATTTTGTCATTAGTTTTATAATAATTCCTTCATACATTTGGTAGATTGTATATAGTATCTGTGTATGTACAAAGGCACAGCATGGTTGACAGATTGAATACATGCTCTTTGATTGACTTAAGTATTCTTATAGTTTATTATTTTAATTGTCTTTAGAGTGGATGGGCAATAATTTTAGTAAGTGAAACGTTTACCAACATTTGTTTAAATCTATTTAAGGCTAAATTCTTACAATGGCATGCATGTGCTATCAGAATAGGAATAACTGGTACGAACACAGCTAAGTAGGTCAAGACAATGATGGGATCTGAACAACTCTGTTAATTATAAAATTTTCAAGTTGTAACCCAATTACCTTACAATGGACTATTCCAAAATTATATGAGAATAAGTTTTACCAAACAATATCAGCATTGTAATTGTAAATGAATGATTACAAGATTTGTATAAGATTTGTGAATTGTGGATGAAAGATAAGAGAGAGAAGTTATATTTTATATTTCAGGATTCTCTCATCAGCGGAACATCTATCTACAGATGAAGCTTCAAGTTCTGAGGATTCTGAGTTTGAAGAGATAGGGAAAAACTTAGAAAGTATGCTCTCAAATAAGAAAACTAGCTCTCAGGTAATCATAGATGTTTGTTTAATATTTATCTTTATGAGTCAATATTTTAGTATAAAATTTAAGAAATTATGGAGATATGATGGTTATTTATGATTTGGAAATTCGGCTTACACATATGTTAGTAAACTTATTGATGCACTGGATGTATACAGTGTAGCTGGCCATAACATTTAACTCTACTTGAAAAATAGTATAGTATGTTTTACTCTAAAAAAATGCTCAAAAATGCTTTAAAAATGTTTTTGCTGGAATATATGAAATATATAAAACCTTAGAAAGATGACTGTGAAAACTCATTTGATCCTAACAATAATGTTACACTGAAGAGCTTAAAGAAAAAATCTATATAATTTGGGAAATTAATTCATGTTCAAAAACTTTTTGTACCTTTGTGTATTCTGTCACTGTTCCTATTCTATGTTGTCCACATTATTTGTGCAGTGTCAAACTTTCAAGATAACTTGTATCTTGAAGTCCATTTTATCCTTTTCTATATGTATAAAAGTCATAAAAAAACACCATTTTTATAATTATACCCCCACCACAAAATGTGGGGGGGCTATAATGGATTCGCTTTTTCGCGTCGGTCGGTCGGTCGGTCGGTCCGTCCGTCCGTCCGTCCGTCCGTCTCCATTTTCGTGTCCGCTCTATAACTCCTATACCAATTGAAGGATTTTCTTCAAACTTGGCTCAAATGTTCACCTCAACAAGGGGATGTGCAGAACCCATATTGCCCATGTGTCAGGTCAAGGTCAAGGTCACAATTGAAGGTCAAATATCAAATACTATCAAATATTACACAGTATGTCGTGTCCGCTCTGTAAGTCCTACACTTCTTGAAAGATTTTCTTCAAACTTGGCTCAAATGTTCACCTCAACCAGGGGATGTGCAGAACCCATGTCGCCCATGTGTCAGCTCAAGGTCAAGGTCACAATTGAAGGTCAAATATCAAACAATTAAATATTACACAGTATGTTGTGTCGGCTCTGTAAGTCCTACACTACTTGAAAGATTTTCTTCAAACTTGGCTCAAATGTTCACCTCAACAAGGGGATGTGCAGAACCCATGTTGCCCATGTGCCAGCTCAAGGTCAAGGTCACAATTGAAGGTCAAATAATAAACAATCAAATATTACACAGTATGTTGTGTCCGCTCTGTAAGTCCTACACTAATTGAAAGATTTTCTTCAAACATGGCTCAAATATTCACCTCAACAAGGGGATGTGCAGAATTCATGTTGCCCATGTGTCAGCTCAAGGTCAAGGTCACAATTGAAGGTCAAATATCAAACAATCTAGTATTACACAGTATGTCATGTCCGCTCTGTAAGTCCTACACTAATTGAAAGATTTTCTTCAATCTTGGCTCAAATGTTCATCTCAACCAGGGGATGTGCAGAATTTATGTCACTCTTTTTCTGGCTTAAGGTCAAGGTCACACTTTAAAGTCAAAAATTGACTTAGAAAATATTCTTAAATTTTAACATTTATTTGAATATTTCTAAATCTAGAAAAGGTATTTGCTTGAAACTTAAAATATTTTTGAAGGGTCACAATTTCGATATGCTGTTCGTTCAAGTTTCATAACTCTGTATTGCATTTTACCAAAGTTATGCCCCTTTTTAAGTCTTCAAATTTACATACAATCAAATATTAGACAATATGTTGTGTCCGCTCTATAAATCCTATTCTAATGGAAGAATTTACTTCAACTTTTACTCAAATTTTCACCTCAACAAGGTTATGTGCAGAATCCATGTCACCTTTGTGCCGGCTAAAGGTCAAGGTCACACTTGAAAGTCAAAAATTGACTTAGAAAATGTTCTTAAATTTTAACATGTACTTGAATAATTCTGAAACTAGCGCAGGCATTTGCTTGAAACTTAAAAGATATATGAGGTGTGGCAAATAAGATATGCAGGTCAAGTTTCATTACTATGTATTGCATTTTGACAAAGTTATGCCCCTTTTTAAGTCTTCAAATTTACATACAACCAATTCTAGACAATATATTGTGTCTACTCTATAAATTCTATACTAATGGAAGGATTTTCTTCAAACTTCACTCAAATGTTCAACCAAACTGGGTGATGTGCAAAACCCATCTTACTCTTGTGCCAGATTAAGGCCAAGGCCACACTTAAAGGTCAAAAATTGACTTATAAATAAAATGTTTAATACATTGGGAAAATGAAAGGTTATTTGTACCTGTTTCGAACATGATTTGATAATATATATTTATACTATTACCTGAACAATTAGTCTTATTTTCACCAGAGATAATTTCTTTTTATGTATTTGTGCCACATAAGTTATTCCCTTAACCACCTTTCCAGGTGGTCTTCTGTCAAGGACATTGGTGGGGGTATGAATCGCATTCAGCGATAGTTCTAGTTATATAAGTAAGTGGTTAAGGTTGTTGACTTCAAACCACTTGCCCCTCACTGCCTGACAGGGACTTTGGATTCTTTCATGTGAGGAAGCTATTCAGCTAGCTTACGTAACATGTGTGGTTCTACTCAGGTGCCTGAACGTGCCTGAAAGAATGCAAGGAAGGGCACCTGAGGTCTTCCTCCATCAGTAAAGCTGGAACGTTGCCATATGACCTATACTGTGTCTATGTATCATAAAACCCAATCAAACAAAAGAAACAAACATAATTATATATAATAAATTATAACACCATGGTAACCAACTTCAGATAAAGATGGAGAGAGAAGAGGCAGAGAGGAGGGAGTTACAAAGAATGATGATGGAAGGTAAAGATGATAAACAAAAGAAAGATTCATCTAAACAAGAAGAAGATCCAATGGCTAATGTTGTATGTATATAAATGATTACATTTCCATATTGATCATTTTACACTAATATATATATATACCAAAGGAACGTGGTGGTTAAATATGGGCTTGCTAAACGCATTTAATTCACATAAGTCTTCGGAAATGTAATTGTTTTGTGCCAAGCTCTTTGAATATTGAGTATATGCCAGTGGTTTCTTTCATTAGTGATTGTCAAAATTTTGTCAGATTCATATTTAAGAAGTGCCAGCTTAGCCAATATTGAAAGCATAAAGAAAAGCCACATGAAAATATATCACCTATTTAGTGAAAAGACATTTATTTTCATATGTTATAATATACTTCCCTTTGGTTAATTTTAATACAGATAAGATTTTAAAATATGTTCAGTCTTAGGAAAATGTTTGTAGAAGATCAGAAAACTACTAACCATATAGAATTCTTGTAGAAATACAGAATATTGGTAAGTAAATGCTAATGTGTATGTTTTTTTCCCTATAGACTGGCAAGAAGTTAAAGATTACTCGAGTGTTTGTAGATGACAATGGCAGAGAGTTTACTAGAGTGGAGTGGGTCCTGAAACCAGCTGTTATTGATGCTTATGTCCGCATACAGAAAACAAAAGACCCTAATTTTATGTAAGTTACTGGAAGAATTGTTCACATAAGATAACTGCTAAATATAAGATACAGAGGGAGTTTTATCTGCCCCAAGTGAATATTTAATATACCATATGCACAAGGTGAAACATGGATAGTAATTTAAAGATAGAAAATTTTGAAAGTATTGTTTAATGCTCTGCTATAAGGAACAGACATCTGTTTTTCTTAGCGTAACAAAGCATTACTTGTTTTAAAGATCCTGTATGTTGTAATTAAGGATGTAACAACACTTAAGTGAAATTTTATATATGTATATAATTATTATCTAAAACAATTTCTAAACATTCAAGAATATGTTAATTGAAAATATGTACTGCAAATGTTTATACGCATTATAAGTAATCGTTGAAATATATGCATTCATTTCTTATTGAAAAATTTGGCTTAGACTTTATCGAAAATAAATTTCTAATTACCTCTCTTTATTTACATGAAATGTAAATTCGGTAATATCTTTACAAATAATGCTTTTTGGAACTTAAAATATTGATAAGTCTTAAAATGAGCATCATATTTATGATATAATACCATAAAAAAATTGAGGTATAGGATCATTAAAAACGTCATTTATCAATGAAACATCAGCAGATTAAGATAAGATATTTTGACATTACAGTAAACAGTTTGCTACAATGGATGATGCTGCTAAGGAAGAGATGAGAAGGGAGAGAAGAAGGTAATGCAGGCTTATGTTGATATTAAATCACTACATAGTACTGTAGATAATAGTTAACTAATAGAGTATAAGAGTACAGCAGGCTATCTCCTCCAAATTTGTCAAGAACAAAGTGTTTTGGGTATGTTAGATATCATTTACCATTGACCATATGAATTGTATATATACATGTACCTTATTCAAAATTTATTTCATATCTGTATAATTTGTCAATTTGATTAAAATAACCAATATGGTAATTACTATGTAAACATAATATTCCTCTTTTGCAAGTACATTGGTATCATATAATATTGTTGTGTGAAATACATAGAATAATTTCTTTACGAGTATTACATTGATTGTCACTATTTGATTGTAATGATACAGATTACAAGAACAGTTAAGACGTATTAAAAGAAACGAAGAGAGAGACAAGGCATTACCAGAAACCTCCTCTAAGAAGAAGAAAAAGAAAGAAGTTCAAATATTAAAATCTAAGGTATGCATGCAGTTATTTTTATTGGTGGATCATGTTTATGATTTTGTCTGGGTTATATAGGGATGACTTTACAGCCAAGAGTTTACCAGAAACTAAAACATATCTTAACCTGCTGAATTTCTTAAATGGACTTGTCAACCTTCAATTTTCGGGATATCAAGATTAAAATTTAAGGTCGGTCAGGGGACAGTGTAGAGCCTGGTCAAACTGCATGGATTGCAGGTTGGCCTGGATAGATACTGGTTGCAAAGGCTAATTGATTGGGTTCAACCAGAATAAGGATTAAATGTTGAAACATGTCTTGAAATTTTTATATGGCATACAAGCGTACCCATATGGGATTTATTTTTATCATTAAATCAGACTATTGTTTAATATTTTGTAATATGACTGTGTTGAGCTAACACTTCACATAGAAAAAAAATACATTTTAGTTTTATATTACAAATAAAGCTTATAATATAACTTCATTCAGATAATATGATTTCATTACAAAATTTTGGTTATTAGATATTCCTGTAACTGTAGTCTTTGTTCTAGAATCAGTCTAGATCTGTGATTATATTTGGACTGTTTCTGTATTGTACATATATAGATGAAGTGTGGTGCCTGTGGACAGACTGGTCACATGAGAACTAACAAGGAATGCCCTAACTACAATAAAACACTGGGCAGTACACCTGCACCAGTCCAGGTTGCCATGACAGAGGAGGAAGAGGAGAAACAAGGAGAAACTTTACAGGATCATGGACTGGTTGATGTTGTTGGCACTAAACTCAAACTTAGTAAAAGTCTTATTGAACAGTATGTGTATACTTTTGTATGTTTTAATTTTAATTATTATCTAGCCTTCTATGATATTTTTTTTTAAATAGTTTTTTTCTACAAATAGAGTTTGGTTGTTTCTTCCAGGCATCTGAAATTATCTGGGAAAATGAATTGAGAAGCAACTTTGAGTCATCTTCTAGTAGTTAAATTGTAAAGTTATACATGTATGTCCTTAACAATGTTGGTGAAACTTTAAAAGAAAAACAATTGAGGAAAAATTCATGTATTTGTCTTAATTTTTTTAAAAAGCTATTTAATTATGTTGCGCATCTATTCTAATGTATGGTGTGATGGTAGGTGGCAGGCTCATTTTAGCATGAATTTTTATTATATGAATTAAAATTATTGTACAATTCAGAATGTTTGCTTAGTTAAATCATGTCAGTCATTCTTTTATTAGGGCTGTGCATTGCCATTTTTTTCTGTTCCGATACATATCACGATATTTGTTTTTCAAAACGATGCGATTCACGATATGTATTGCATACTTTGAAGAAATGCGATGCATATTGCGATTCTTATGTTGCGATGCGATACGTATCACGATACTGACTTTTAGACTTAGTATATAAAAATTGGCCATTTGTTTACAGCATAATTAGAATACTATTACAATAACAAAAAAATAAACTCTTTTAACTTGTTGTTATAACTTGGTTTCCGATTTTGATCTTTTAACAATTTACTTTTCTGATTACTTGAGGATTAAAGGTATTTTTAATTAAACCATAACAGCAAATTGATATCTACTAGCTATTCTAACACTAAAGTCCACTACTGTAAATATGGCAGTTTAACAATTTCAGTCTTACAATACACCACTAAAGATTTTTCTTGTGAAAAAAATAGAAACAAGTGATCTACAATTAGGTCAACAACTGTGAAAATGACAGTTTATAAGTTTCAGTCACTGTTTTCTCAAAAGATTTGTGCTCAACCCCAGAGTATTTTATTTTGATTTTGCAAACACTCCATGTCCGTCCGGTCTTCCACATTATACAACACTGTCTCATGGTTCCCCAAAAACTACAATTTTCCCAAAACTCCCGTGACTTATATGACCAGGGAGGATTGACTGTAATTTCCCCGTCTACATATTTTGCAGTCTTCATGTTTTCTGTTTGTTTGCTTTGTTGTTTTTTTACGGGAAAATGATGTCAACAGAAATGAAAGTATAAATACGTGACGAATATCACATGGGGATGTTGTCATCATCACTATTTTAATCCGACATTTATGCTACAAAATAAAATTCATGTTTGTAGGTTGTATTTTCTTGAAATCGCACAGATCTCTAATTATGTTTTTATTATAAACAAGTTCAAAGAACACCAGCCCATTTACATGGAATTGATAAAACTTGGTTAGTTACCGTTAAATGATTGCGGACATGGGGAAACGAGATGACAACGATGGTATGATAATAGTCGCGCTTGTTTATTGTTTTCATCCGAGCTATTTTTCTTTCTTCAGTCTTTCAAAAAATACGTTTGTCCTTATATTCCTGGAAGATATTGTTAGTGTATTGCGATACCTCCCCGCTGTATCGATACATCGGGAGGTGAAATATGTATTGCATCGCAATATATTGGAATTTGGAATTTCATTACGATGCATACATCGGGGACAAGACAGATCGCGATGCATCGATGCATCGATGAATCGTTACACCTCTATCTTTTATCTTATCTCTCTTGTGGAGTGTGAAAAAGTAACTGTATTTTTCAGTGCTGAGCAAATAAAAAGAAAGTCCTTGGTATTGAAATTTCCAAAGCAAGCAATGGAATCTAAGAAAAGGAAGAAAGCAGGCACAACAATACATTGTGATTATTTAAAGGTAACTTCTCAAATATGCCATAATTTATTTAGCTCAAATATTTAAAAAATGCCACAATTAAAAGATACAGTTTTCTTTTATATTATCTAGCTTCTAATATTATATTTTGCATTTTTGATCTAATTAAGTAAATGTTGCATAAAACATCATAATAATGTAGAAGATGACCTATTGACTCAAGTGTCTCCTTGTTAAACCTGGATCCATGGGTAAAATCGCATATTTTGGCCAACATGTTTCCTTATATAACACCAGTATTAGTTTGCCCATTGATTTAATACAACCGTTGTTTTAATGAGCTCAAAGCTGTCACAATTTTGGTAAATTAATTTTAAACATGGCCACAAGGTTTCATTTGCTAAACCACAACTGCAAATGATTGTGATGAATTTTGATTTGTAATTTTGCATTTACAGAAGCCGAGACAGTCTGCTAATAGAAGGAGAGCAGATCCTGTGGTTACAATGTCTAGTATATTTGAACAAGTGCTCAATGAAATGAGAGACATGCCAAATGTAAGTTTATAGTATAACAGCCATAAGGCTATGTCTTGTCGCTTAACGATCAATGAGGATAGCATTTGATTTGCAATACAGGGGTAGCTTCTTCTATCCTCGGGCAAGGCGAAATTTCTCTGTGATAGTTGATGTCAGACATTGAGTATAATGGTCATTTGTCTCTCACTACTGATTCAGAAATCACTTGAGATTAGTAGTCAGTCACTTTCAGAGAAATTGGTAACTGCTGATTTTCTAGGTAATTTTCCTGTTTTCTAGGAAAGCTGGAAAGGTGGACTTTTCAATGTTTCCTTTGCATAATTAGTTGGTTCAAATTCTATTTCCAAGGTCAATGATTCTGTCATTGTAGACACCAATGTTAATAAACTTTTTTCTAGTCTTTTTCAATCATATTTATATATTGAAATAGCCAAATAAGTCTCTTTTGATTTTGAAATAAGCTTGTAAAATAAGAAGAATTATTTTCTTTTATTTTTATAGACACATCCATTTTTGTACCCAGTTAGTGCTAAGAATGTTCCAGATTATTTCAAGATAGTGAAGGAACCTATGGATCTACAGACTATAAGAGAGGTACGATAAACAATGGTTAAATGTCTATAAATACCACCTATTGCACACAAAGTGATGGTTTTATAATAAAAAATATTTAGATTTTTATGTCTGAAGAGTAAGGTTGGCTTGGCAGTTTAGGATGTTGAGTTTAACTGAGAATTAAGTAGGGTGATCAAATTTTGGAAATCAGCAGAATATACGAATTAGAAAAGCAAATAATATGATGGATAACTATTTTTATGTCATGTCCGTTGTTTGTTTATATATTTATCCTGGTGAAGGCTTAAATCAAAACATTGATAAGTAAAAACAAGTTACTGTATATTCACATTTAGTTGATTTTGCTATCGTAAAAGCAAAGAAGAGCAAATTTTTGAATTTCTTTCATTAAAAGTTTGTTACTGTATTAGACATGTTAAAGTTTTGGACATATTATGGATCAGATATGTTAATAATTTTAAGTTATCAATTTCTGCATTCATTTCCATCCCTACACAAGACGTTGCAGAATGAAAGTGATAAAGTGTCAAGAGTTTTGGGAGTTTTTTAAGTTAATGAGTAGATTACTAATCAGTTTACTAAAGTGTCACAGGGTGAGAAAAATGTGCAGCCTGACCCGGACTCGAACCCGGGACCCTCGGAATTCCGTTCCGCGGCTCTACCGACAGAGCTATCCGGCCGCTTACACATCTTCGCCCCTAAATAGTGAACAGTTTTGAACCGTGACATACTCTCCTGCTGTATTGAAATTCGTCCTCGAATTTCAGAGAGTTACAGAGCAATGTAAATCAAACTCTGAGCTATATCAGTCACGGCCTGACGTTGGGCGCCAAATGTCACGGGTAAGAAAAATGTGCAGCAAGACCGGGGTTCGAACCCGGGACCCTCAGAATACCGTTCCGCGGCTCAACAGACTGAGCTTTCCGGCCGCTTACACATCTTCATCCCTAAATAGTGAACAGTTCTGAACCGTGACAAAAGTAAATGTGTATTTTGAAGAATAAGAAATGAAACGGTATTTGTATTTTATTTCAGAATCTGCGAGCTAAAAAATACAAGTCGAGGGAAGATTTTCTGTTAGATGTGAATTTAATAATGAAGAATAGCAGTTTATATAATGGTTTGTACATTGCTAAACATGATGCCATTTCCTGTGTCACATTTTTAGATGCTGTTTATGAATGTTTGGCCTTACTTAAATGACCAGGCTTTTTATACTGTAATTTATGTTTTTACACTTGGTTTGTAAATTATTTATAGCTAAGATTTATAGTAATACAAATTCATTATACATTTTGAGTGGTAAAAGATTTAAAAAGTAAACGGAAAATGATGATTATATTTTCCAATGGTTGGTTATTTTACAGGCATAAAGAGCACACTGACTATGACAGCTCAGAATATGTTAGATCATTGTCTAAGAAGACTAGCAGAGGTAATGTACTCATTATCATATATTATAATAGGGTCTGATGTCAAGCAAACTCATATTGCCAAGATCAAAGTTGTTTTTTTTAATAAGTTGCTGCTCATCTCATCTGAGGATGGAATTCATTTGACTTACTTCCCTTTTGAAAATACCTCTGGAGCCACAACAGGAGTTTACCTGTGTCATGAAAGTACACAGATGATCTATACTATGTTGGGTAATATGATACTGTACTTTGGCTAAAGTAAACTTCATGTTTTATGTAATTGTATGAAATAGGTAGAAATATAATGGTAATATTAAATTTGTGTTTGTTATTTTTACAGAAAGAAGATAAGTTGATGAGACTAGAGAAAGCTATAAACCCACTGTTGGATGACAATGATCAAGTCGCCTTCTCTTTTATCCTAGAAAATATTCTTAATAGAATCAAGTCAGTGGATAATGTAAGTAAATAATGAAATATCTTTCCTATTTTACTTTATTCCTTACATTGAGTGGTTAGAATCTTTAATTTAGAATCTTAAAAGCTTTCCAGCCATGTAGTTTGTCTATAATACGGTATTGAAATGCACTTAAGTTTTCTATCCAGAATAACAGCTGTAAAGTTGTGAAATTACCATTTTTTATTAGTAATGTTTAAAACCTACCAAATCAAATATCAAAGGTAATGTTGGCCATTATTTGTGACTCTCCTGCAGCTTTACTATCATGCTATGTTTTGTTTTATGATATCATTCTAAGGTAATACTTAGGCTGTTCAGTTTATTAACATAATGTGGGAGCGGTGGCCTAGTGGTTAAGGTGTCTGCCTCTCAACCCAGAGATCATGGGTTCGAGCCCTACTCGGGTCACGACCATGGTCCTTCATATGACACCAGTACTGGTTGGTTCCAGGAAGCGGACTCGAAAGTGATTAATATAAGTTGCAAGAACTTGTTTCGCAATCGAGCTGAAATAAATATGTTTAAATCAACATAATGTGTAAAGACATTTTATCATCACTTTTGATTTATGGTCGATATCTGTGGACAAATAACTAAGTATAGTTACAGAAATCTGAAACTCTTACTAGGTAACTACAGGTTGGCATTTGGCAGGAATAATACTATAAACTATTTTGAAAACATTAAAATTACATACAAATCATACATGGTAATATTAACACTATTTGTATTTGTACAAATAATATAATCCAATATTTTCTTTTTCAGACATGGCCATTTCAAAATCCTGTAAATAAGAAAGTTATAAAGGACTACTATGATGTTATAGAGCAACCCATGGATCTTAATACCATTTTAAAGGTATTGACAAAAAATCACATCATTTTATGGTTCACTTTCGTGACTTCTTGTTCTTGAAATATTTCAGAATGATTCAAAGATATTTTGATATCTTTCTTGCAGCATTCTGTGTTTCCGATACATGGCATAATAATATATATTGAGTTGTTTTAGACTTAAATTGCTAAATGTGCTCCAGAAAAATCTACTTTTCAAAGCAGTTAGTTTTATTGAATATCTATTTTCTGACAATAAATACTAAATGAAAATTCCACTTTCTCAAGGGAAGGAAGTGCATTATTCTTTATTCCATTATGACTGCCTGGATAGAGTACAGCAGTTTTAAATCATGTTTTCTCCCCTCCATTACAACTTATTTAGGGGGTATCTATCTGTTTTCAACTAAGATGTAATGTGACTGGAATTAAGACAAATTAATTTCTCTTGATTTATGGTATTTTTGATAATTTTTCCTGGATTCTAGTTTAACAAATTAAAAGTGATTAGCCTTAGCTCCTTATATACGGCCAGGCCAGCTGGTACTTCTGTGCGTTCTGGCTAGGCTTTGAGGAGTCTCCCAGGGGTGATGTAGTTGGATTTACTGAAATTTAAGTATATTAAGGGTTAAGGTATACTGTATATTATTTTTAAATGTCATTTAAATGTGATTTTTAATAACAGAAAATTCAAAGTCATCAGTATCAGAGTAAGGAAGGTTTTATTGGTGATATACAGCTAATCTTAGACAACAGTATCAGATATAACGGCAAGGACCATGCCTTTACAACTACAGCAAAGAAAATGTTGGATGTTTGTATGTCTGCCATTCAGGAGGTAAATTACATTAAACATGTATCTATATTTTGAAAACAAAGGAGTTCTTATATATAGATACACTTTCTATGTATAGAATTTTTTTTTTATCAAATCATATCTGAAACTAGTGCAGTAAAGTTAGATTAAAAAAAAAATACTTTGAATCTTAAAATGATTGTAGCTTGTTGTTATCAATTAAAAGAATTGAGCATAAGTCAAAAGTTTTTAGTAGCTCCTTGGCTGAGTGGTTAATGCGTCAGACTAATAATCTAAGCATTGCTGGATGTGTGGGTACAAACCCTGCCAGGGGCAAGCTGATGTTTCTTTGAGCAAGAAACTTTGCACTAATTGCTTAGTACTGGTTGGTTCCAGGAATAGATTTGAGTGTTCCAATAAGCTTATAGCTTATGAGAAAAAAAAATTTTTAATTCATATTACAGCAACAAATTGTCAACAGGTTGTTCACATACATTACAAAATGCAGCAAGTTAATTCATTGTTTTATTTATGAACAATTTAGAGTGTTGAATAATTACAGAGTTTGTTAAATGATAAAAACATAAGTTGAAATATTTCATGATAGAATGAGGAGACAATCACACAGTTGGAGAAAGATATCCGAGCTGCGCAGGAGGCAGCACTGGAGGCCGCAGAGTCTGAGAGTGTTGTCACTGGTACATCTATTACACATGATGACTACACTCAAGGTCAGTTTACTTTGGTGCTATCTTTTCTGTTTTATCCATGTGGGAGATACAGTTTTGTATGATTTTCATTATGAAAAAAACCCACCCTAATTGCCTTTGCATATACTTTACAATAAGTTAGTTGCGCAAAAAGAAGCGTAATTGCCTTTACATATACAGTCAGGACTCATTACAACGACACTGTTGGTTCCCAAAGGATATGTCAGTATATCGAATTTGTCAGTATATTGAATTTCATTATTCATAATATTGTAATTGTAATGATATGCTTATTCGCTGGTATCTGAACATTATGTATTTAGATCTATAATAAACATCTAAAGTGAAAAAGACGAACGGACGCCAAGGGGTATAACATATTATGCCCAAAATTCTTACTAATATCACTTTGTGTAACATCCTTTTTACTTTCTTTATATGAAATGATTTCGTATTTTTGTTCAAAAGTTAAATTAGTCTGTTGACGTTGAGCTGGAGGTTCTGCCATTATTTTAATAAAAAAAAAGTCACAAGTTGGCAAGTGTAACAAAATTCAGCTGACAACAACACGTTGGTATTGTAACAATGTGGTGTAACAATCAACTGACCAAGGCACAATACCTGTTTTAACACCTTGCGGCTTTTGTTCAAGGCTCAATGATACACGAGCTTGACTGACGAGTGTCAGTTTAACGGGTACTGATTGTATAGAAAATAACAAGTTACCAATTTTATTGTGTCGGAGTCGGAATACGAATTTTCCGTTATAACGGATAATAATAACGTTGAAAAAGTTTGGTTCCCACCAATTCACTGTCGTTATTTGAATTTGTCAGTATAATGGATCCCGATGTATTGAGTCCTGACTGTACTATACAATAAGTTAGTTGTGCAAAACGAAGCCTAATTGCCTTTGCATATACTATACAATAAGTTAGTGATTAATGTAGTTTAATCTTTTATAACACAATTGGAAATAAGATATGAATATTCATAATTCTATAAAATATCTTGAAAAAGCAAAATTTCAAAGTTATTGGTTTCATGTCAGACTACATATAACATTTTAGTGAACATTCATATATATATGATAAAGTTGATGCCTGTAAAGGTTGGGCATTAGTGGCTGAGTGGTTAAGGTTGTTGACTTCACAACACTAAAAAACTTGCCCATCATAGCTGTGGGTTGGATTCCCAACAGGGACTTTTGATTCCTTGCTGTAAGGAAGCTGTCCATCTAGCTTACAGAATTTTGATGGTTCTACTCTGGTGCCTGATTGTGCCTGAAATAAGGCACAGAAGGGCACCTGGGGTTTTCCTTCACCAGTAAAGCTGGAAAGTCCTCATATAATTATATATCATGTTGGTGCAACGTAAAACCCAACCGAAAACAAAAAAAAAATCCTAAAAAAGGTTACTTTACATATCTAGCATTTCTGCCCACATCAGGCATCATTTTGGTAGCAATCATTCTAAAATTGTTGAAAAATCATGATTTACGAAAATTCACCAAGCATTAGAACATATCAATATTTCTAATGCCTATGACTGTTGTTATAGGATACTATCTGGGTAATCATTGTAATATTGTTACATTATTTAAGGTTTGGACAATGAATCTCTAGATGGCTACAGTACTACTAAAGAAGGTGTGACAATAAAGGAATATACTGAGATGGATGATTCTAATGCTGGGGTTACACAAGATTCACAGGTATCACACATCAACTATATATGTCATTTCTGTTGCCTAGTAACTTCAGTATGGAGAGAGATACTAGAATAATGTATCTGGAAAACGTTGGAAACATAAACAAAGCACATGCCTTTTTTATGTGTGTTGAAAAAATATTTATCTTGACACCATTTGTGTCCCAAACATCTGTTTCAAAAAGTTAATGTGAAATATTTTGCAGTTATTTACAGAGAAGAAAATAAGTATTGGTACAGGATTTATTAACATTGTAGATAGCTTTATATCATTGTATGACTGAAATAATGTTACATACTGCCCATTGACTATTTACAAAAGGCAATAAAGAAATGAGGCAAAGAAAGTTGAGGGGGGGGGGGGGAAATGCAAAAAGATGTTGGGTGTCATGTTTTGCATGATAGCATATTTCCTTCTGTTAGATTATGACTGATGTCTGATGTTTTATATTATTAAGATAAAGTAAGTTCTCATTTCCAGTGACTGTAGAGTGGAAGTTTTTGAAATATTAACAAATTCCTGAAATACTAGTATGAAAAAAGGATTTTTGTAATAACATATTACATCAATGCTGGAAGTGCAAAATATAGAGCTTGTCTTCAACAAATATACTGATTGGATTTATATATACGCATTTGTAAATATTTAATTTCCTTAAAGACTTCAGAGCTATATTGTACCTTTGAATTGATATAAAGTTTTTGTTAATTTCAGCCATACTTCCAGGGAGTCAGTATGTCTGACTCTGATTTTGTGGATATTGAAGGAGATGAGGACTCTTTTAGCAGGAAAAAGGTAAATTTACTAATTGAAATTATAAATAGTTCCCAGATTAATTACGTTATAAAGAACAAGTTTGGTACTATTTTTTCCTTAGTGAACAGTAAAGTTGTGTACAACAATGACAGGTAGATCCTGCTATTAAAACACAGTATAGCAAGAAAGACAAATAATTTCACACCCAGCGCTACATTAACAGGTGATAAGGATCCTAGATGTTCTAAAACCATTGTTTTAATGAAATAAAACTCATATTTGTACTTCTGAAGAAGAAACAATTTTTTATTCATTTCTGAGCCTTATTGTGCCTTGTTTAACATTAAAATGAATTATGTCAAGTCTAATTACCTAAGTCTTTATATGTCATATTGGAAAAACATCATGCAACTTTGATTTCATATTTCATTGGAATAATCACAAATTTTTATCACAAATCTGGCATATGAATAAGTAACTAATGAATAAAATTTTTTAGTTAAAGAGGGAAGTGAAACAAGAGGATGGAGATGGTGACCTGGATGAAACACTAGACAGAATGGAGGCAGAAAATGATATCCTTGGTAAGAATTTAGAAATTTATCTTATAAAAAAAGAAGAAACTTCCTTTCTATTTGTCTTCAATGAAGTGAAGTTGATGATTTGGACATGTTTCATGTTGATAATGATTGTAATATTTATCAAACATCAGCAGTTACTTACGTGTTTTGAGTGATTGTTATGTAGATGGAAGTAGTTATGTTTTGGCTGCCAAATAAACAGAGTGAGATTTCAGCTTTTAGTGATGATTTTATTAGATTAAATTGAGATATCTTTGTAACAAAGATAAATAAAGTAAATTTGGGTTTTAAGGGAAAAAATATTTTAAATCATGATTTTATTGCAGGTAAATTAAGTGATGATTTTATTTAAGGTAAATTAAGTTATAATTTTAAATCACATATATTAAATTAAATTGATGATTTTATTGCAGATTAATTAAGTGGTTATTCAAGTGATAATTTTATATCACATAAATTAAATCATGATTTTATTGCAGGTAAATTGAGTGATAATTGTATAACATATAAATTAAATGATCATGTTATTGCAGGTAAATTAAGTGATGATTCTGACGATGAGAAGAACACCCAGGATGATGTAGAACAACAAGGGTACACATACATGGATGATGACCAAAGTTACATGGAAGCTGCTAACTCACAACAATATCAGGTAAAGTGTTGTAGACTATCAAGTAATTGTTTAAATCATGCTACTGTTGTAATATCAGATAATTACTGTTGATGTAACAGGTTTGTTGTTGTAACACCAAGTAACTGTGGTAAATATCACTTGGTGGTTAATATCAGGAAACTGTTGTTATTATCAGGTTTAACATAAGGTAATTCCTTCAATAGGAAGCGTGGGGATAGGGTTGGGTGCAAATGTTCGTATATGTTGTTAACAGTGCATCAGACAGTATTGTTGTGTGTTGTACTTTTGAGTAATGCTTTCTTATCTAGGTTGTTGTAGATGCTGAGAATTGTATATTGTTAATGCAAATGCAATAATTTTTAGCTCAATTATTTGAAGAAAAGGGTGAGCTGCTTTACTTACTCAGATGTCAGCATCACACTTTGGTTAAGTTTTTGAACTTTGAAAAATTTTACTTTGAGAATACCTACAGGCAGTTCTTGTTCTAGTTTAAATTATGTGTTAATTATTTAAGTTAATTATTTCTCTTGAAAATCAAGTTTTTTGCCTTCAAGCAGTTTATTTGTATATCATTGTATGTCTAGAAAACATCTGTTTTATTTTGCAGGTACAACCGCCACAGATTGATGATGAGAACAGCTTTGATCCGTCCGAGTTTTTCCGTCACAGTGCTCTTGCTAGTCAAGCAGCGGCAGTGGAAGAACAGAATCAATTTGATGACCAACAGGAAACCATGGATACTGATCTCAACAATGACCTTGAGATATCAGAGTCAGAGAGTGAGAATGAAGGTCAGGGAGACACACAGGGAGATGACTCCAACGAGGGTTTTGATATTGAAGAATTCCTGCAATAGAAATTACAGGTGTTTCATCTGGAAGTGTAGGAGAAGCTTGTATAGAGGATGTGATTAGAAAAGGAAATTGAACGAAATTCATGGCAACAGAATGTGGAACACGATAAAAGTTGTCGGAAGAGTTGAGGTTATATTGCATGAGGATATGAGGGAATTAAATAAGTACAATGATAATATATTGTACAATGCTTCCTAATTTGTTGAACAGCTGGTATTGTTGATGACTTAGATGATTAACTGTACTCTGATAAAGTGCTTATTATTGATAGATTATTGATTGAATAATTTTGCTCTTGAAGCAAAAATGCGCTATTGTGGAAGTATTTGATTGAAGATTATCTCAACAGTCTGGAAATGTGCAGAATTTGTGACTGTTTCTCACTAGTGTGAACAGTTCTTTTACTTAAAAAGAGATTGGAAGGACATGGATTATTATCTATGAAAGTGTAACTATTTGTACATTGGACTTATATAAAGATTTACAAATGTATGGATTACACAAAGGTACAGACAGTTTTTATCATAGCAGTGTGTGGAATAGTGTTTGTCAAGCAGTTCAGATTGACTTGGTCAGACAAAAGGTCTGATTATTTAGAGTGAAAATAATCAAATATAAGTACAAATATGTGTTCAAATTATCGAAAGAGATCTCAAAGTCAAAAAAGTATGTAAAGATTAGCTTGATAATTGTTTAACTTGGCAGTACTTATGTGGCTATATACATGTATGTAAGAAGTAAAGGTGCATTTAACTTACTTGATACATTTTAAAACTTACCTGTTAGTGCTGAATAGAATATGGTTGATGAAAATGTTGAAGTGTGATGTGTAAATAATAAGGTGTCATGTGTAGATAGATAATAAGGTGTCATGTGTAGATAATAATGTGTCATGTGGAACGAGGACAAATTAATCTGTGTTTATGCTTAATTAAGTTTGTTTTTTTCACATGAAATCTAGTGACGTAACATTGGAATTCATTTGTCACATTTGACTAAACTTATTTTGCATAACATTGTTAAGTGTAAATAAATCATGATGACAAGATTGTTTTTGAGATGAATGTACCATTGATTAATGACTTTAGTTCATTAATAAATTGAACATGTTTAATTAATTGTGATATATTCACATAGATGAAAAATAAAGAAAAGTCATTAAAGACTAAAGGGTTGTTTTTACTTTGGAAATTTTAGTTTTGAAATGCTACATAAAATTATTCAAAGGTGCCTGCAAATAATAGGTTGTTGTTATTAGGATTTTATTAGTAAACATTTATTCTTTTCTGTTTTTAGTGTTTCATTGGAAGATATCTATGCCTTAGAAATCCATTTTTATTAATTCTTTAGAAATTAAATACAATGTACATGTATTAATAAATTCACTTTATGTATACCAATTGCAAACAAAGCAACAAAAGCAATGCATTTCTGAGTCATAAGGTTCCTTTAACATGAATTAATACACGTTAGAGACAGGCCGGAAAGTGGCCCTGAAATTATTGCCTCAGGTCCTTTTTCATTTTACGGGCCGATTCTCACCATCCGGGCCTTTAAAGGATTTTTGAGTTAAAAACGTCAAATTTTCAAATTTTGACTAGGTTTTGCATCATTATTAGTTTTTTTATTGGGTTTCTCACTCGAATAAATGCACCCTGAAAAACCTTACTGGACGTGTCCTCATTCTAATTACCCCTGTAAAAGTTAGTTAGCTATGTTGATGAATAGTTTTCTGTGAACCAAAAATAAGGCTGTTGGTGTAAACCTGGTTTGTGTCGTGCCTGACACTGAACATAGGTACCCAGGTAAGTCTCCTTGGTTGGACCAGTGGTGGACGAATTGCTGTCCAACTTTATGTCCTGTTATTTACTTATAAAAGCTTTAAATGCCTATCTTTCTTGATTTTTAAATAAACAGTCAAGTGCCCTCTGGGCCTGGACATTTTCATCCAATTTGGTATTTGTTCTACCTTATCTTGACATAAATAAACTGCTGAGTCTTGCCAGGTGCAAACATTTTTTTTTTGACAATTTTATACACCCGAAAAAAAAGGCGCTTATTGTTGTGCACCTGTCCGTCTGTTAGCAAATCGTGTCCACTCTGTATCTTTTGAACCGATGGAAGAACATTGAGACTACTTGGCAGTCATGGTAACAATAATGAGACGATCTACAGAGCACACATTAGATATTTCTTAGGTCATGTTCAAAGTCACAAGTTATTATGTATGAATTTCAAAATTTCATGTCCACTTTATATCTTTGAACAGAAGGATATTTAAATAATTTGGCAAAACTGTTACTTATAACAAGATAATATGCAGAACGCAGGTTTGGACTTCCTAAGGTCAAAATTGGACCCTCCCAAAGGGTCACTTGGTTTCTATAGGCATATATTTGAATATACATATTAATAGTGCTGTGTGAAATTTTATGCCCAGAGTTATGATATTTAGCAAGTACCATTGCTAAGTTGACCTCTACAAATGCTACATAAATTTTGACCCTGGGGTACAAATTGGCTCGTCCTGGTGTCATTTTATGCAGACTTTGAAATTTGCTCCTAAACTATAAAAGCTCAAAGCTTAGATTTTTGGCATTAGCATTAATTTGGAGTCTTCTACAAAATGTATATTAACCATGACCCTGCGGTTAAAATTTCACCCTCACTGGGATTCACATGCCTTATGTAGACTGATAAATAACTGAGCCACTTGAGGACCTTTTTGTTAGGTAGTTCTTTATATGAAAACATATTTAATCGTTTTCTGGAAAACTACAATGCATGGAGCTTATATATTTGTCATGTAGAATTGCCTAGTAGACGTCAATAATCATCTATATCTAGGGTAACTGTTCAGTCTTTCCGTGTACATGTACCAACGAATATTTTTTACATGGACATAATTTCTGTCATACATTATTTGTCATATTAGTACAGGCAAACACTTTATATAAGACGAATTAAAACATTACTTTCATTACACAAAAGCCGTAATTAGACACTACTTAGACCATTAATGCACACGGTGCCAGTTTTATTCTAAAAACGAAATTCATTTGACGAGGTACATTTCGCCGCTTTGTCTGTCTATAACTTCCCCAAAAATGCATGTGATGGCTTATCATAATTTCATGCGGAATATTTAAACGAAAGGCAGAAAACGTTCATTTTATGTTGGTTTACAGAAGGAGTAATGGCAGCATTACGAATCGTGGGCGGGAAAACAGAACATCGCAATAATTTGAGCACATGTCTAACCGCAAATATCATATACTTGAGAATCTATTGTTTTTGAAGTTATTTATTTTATACATACATTATGGCTCGCCTTTTTGGCAGCATGTTTCTTGTCTGTGGTCGGGTCTGCAGCCGACAATTACTCCGTTAGTCCTGTCAAAAAAAACAAAAAAAACAACTTCAGATAACAAAATAATTGGATATTATCAGCAGCGCCCCTGTTTTGTTTTCTTAATAAGATTGTCGTCTGCTCAAAGAAAAGGGGTAGGACAATGCGTTGTTTTATATACAATAATATCATTTTTCTTAAAACATCTGATAAATTGAATGGCGCTCCCCCGCCTTTATATACAAACAACTGTTGCAGAAAGAATCTACAAAAATCATCTAGCATACAGACAGAGTTTCAATTACATTCGATCTAAGATAAATCTTGTCTCACGCGAGGCTTTCAATGGCTGAGCGTGTACCATTTTATTTTATTCAAACTATCCAAACAATATACCTATTTTATGTAAGATTATCGTTAACAATTTAGAAAAAAAAATGTTATTTTATTCCGAAATAAAAAAAACCCCTGAATATACACTAAAACTTTAAAAACTCCCCATTATCAATTGTTAAGTTAAAATCTACGCAGACGTTTTAAGATTTTTGAGGGAAAAGGAAAAAAAAGAAAGGCAATTACATCTTATCGCGTTTTTAAAATCGTACAAGTTTTTATCTCATAAAAACAGTGATATACAGAAAAGTAACAGTATAGCTTTATTACAAACTCAGATTTCAGAATTAAAGGTGATTTTTCTCGTCTGTCTTATCAACAAGACATTGTGATGTTTTAGCGGGGAAGGAACCACAACACTGACAGAAAATGGTAGGTGATATTTTTAACAGCTTTCAACAGTATTCATTTGTCATATATATGATATTTGTGATATATATAGTTTTTATAATTTTTATCTTTTTGATATCTTAAGATTTATTTTTCATAAACAAAGAGTAACTGTGCTTTCCTGATGTCTTTCACGAAAAAAATGACATTGTTTTTGTGTGAGCAAATGTACTGTTTGAATGTTAATAAAGTATAGACAAGTGCTGTCTTTTTATATAATGGAATAAGGAGAAAGCTCAAATATCTTAATTGACTTTTTAAACATGCAAACATTTATTTGAAATACAATCATTTTTTATTTTGTATGGCAGAAAAATAAAATATTTTTTATTGTGAATTCGTGACAAAATAGAAAGTACTTAATATGCGCACGAATATTTCCACTGCTTTAATACATATTTTGTATTGCTTTATTTAAGTCAGTATTATATTTCGAATCAATTTTAATGCGTATGGTAAAAAACCTATATATTTCAAAATCGACGTGTACCTGTGCGGTCGAAGTCATAATCTTTTACTATTATGATACAGCTCGTCAAATTTATACACCACGTGTTCCTCTTATATTGCTGAATAAGCTGACAATGATATAAAGTGCCGTCTACTATGCTAAATAACTAGACCGGTGGACTGCGAATCGGACGGCACGGGTCGGTTTCCCGAGCTGTACAGGTCACTTCCATTGCGATTTACCATAAAATCCTCCGTACTGTATATCTGCTCTGGCATGTACAGAAGTTATCAGTTACTTGCGAAATTGAAGGCAACTAGTACTTGTAAACTGCTTGACAGCCTGTCCAGGTATGATGCAGTGGCTCTAATGCACATGTATTCTCTTTCACTCGCTCTCTTATAAATTGTAAACGCCTTCTTCATAAATGATTCAATGTTTGAAGATTTTACCATACCATACTTTTTGACTCACCAGAATGCCAGTTTGGTCTCAACAGGTCAACCGTACCGTTGTGTAATGGACTTGCAAAGTGTTTAAGAAAAGATAATATCTTCTCATCTTTATCTAGCATCTTGCGATGTATATCAGAATAATAATCTATAAAATACAAAAGCTCAGATCTCAAAGATAAATCTGGGCTACCTTTCAAAATTATGACATGACAAATCAGTGAGTTCATCTCTTCTTGTAAACGCCAGCCAACATTCTTTTGTTTTATTTGGAGTGGGAATAAATAATATTCTATTGGATATTTGACAGGAATTTGTTTACAACTGTCTGTAAATCATTGGATTTAATTGTTAACAGAGACATTAAATGATCCGAACTCTCCAGACAGTAGAAGAAACACCTGTTTAAATTTACTGCATTTTTGCAGTCGTGTCTTTTTTTTTGGATTGTTTTATAATGATAAAACCTTTTCTCATTGTAAATTGCGTCTCAGAAAATAATTTATCTCTTCAGTTATTTTCAATTACTTAATTCTCAGGTTTAGCGGCAACAGTTAAGTGTATGTGTCGCTTCTTTTAACCCAGTCCAGCTTTCCCCTTCATTCGGTCTGACAGCGCCTGATGAAATGTGTTTGTAAAGCTGAGAGCGCAGAGTGCCCGTATATTCTTTGTTTGATTCTTAGTCTAATTACTACTTGAATTTTGATCTTGAAAAATCCGTTACCTAAGAGCTATAGCAGGTCCAAAACCACATACACTCAAGAAACTATTAATGTTAAATCAGTTGAAAGGAAAAGTCGGACAACATAATGTGAAAATCTTTCAGTTTCTTTCCTAAAAATTGTGAAATCCAACAATTTTATGAGCGCAATTCAAGAAATTAATAAATGTCTTTCAACTTTAATCTTCAGACATAAACGAATAAAAATCTAGACATGTGACGTAATTCCCGGAACAATGCTAATATTATTACTGTCTGATTTATTTTAACCAAGAAAGCAAAACGGATGTTTTTTTTAACATGATGTATCCCATGTTCACAGTTCAACCATAAAGCGCGTACGTTGCTACCCAAACAATTACAGTACATTGTAAATTTGTCATGGTATGTTAATTAGGATCTTAGTTATATTACTGCACACTTTTTTATGTTTTAATGCTATGTTCGGCTTCGAACTATGGGGCGTACAAGATACCTTGGTTTTACCATTGAAGTCCATGAACAGGCTTGTGAATTTTGCCCTATTGGAACGACCACTTAAAAGGTTCCATTGATACACAAAATATGTTCGTGCCCAGATTCAACTATCTAAATTTATTCACCTTTTCGTGTTGCATCAAACTGTTCTGCAAAACAAATGCCGATATTTATCAAAACTTAATCATACATTTCTTATACAACATATTTTAAAAAGAGAAAAAATATACAGAATGCTTCAACTTCCAAAATGAAGAGGGTTTGACGTGCCTTTAATCATCAGCCAATCTGTAGATGTAATTTCAACAATAACTTTTACAAAAGTGGCTTTTATAAATGATTTTGTGTTATCTCAAATTATGATAAAAGTTTTTATAATCTTAGAGTTTTTACTATAATTTTTTCGTGATAAAAGTCATTTTATATTGAAGCAGTTACGATTTAAATAATAAACTTCACACTGAAAATGTTACAATCAAATCATTTCAAATCTGGGATATCATATTAATTTTTTCCTACTTGTGGGGTGAAGATAAGCGTGTATACATATGTTATCACTGCAATTGGGAAAGCTTTATATTGTTTGATCCTCACGAGTCAGCCGGGAAATGAAGTTTCATGATTGGACGTATCAGAATAATGTAAATTTAATAAGATTGTGAAATAAATTTCAGAATGATATTATCAAAATACAATTTCACAATATATCATAGATGAATAGAAATTTCGTCTGAAAGTCACTCCGTGATAAGTAATGCGTACAAGTTCACGGGAAACAAAAATATTTATGCTCGTCATATCAAACAAAAACAAATTAATCGAGAAAATTTACGAATTTGTTTTGACAACATGATTTGATTACGTCGTAAAAAAGAACGCATGATGTTACATGGGAAAATTAAAAGGCTTTAAACCACTAAACACATAACATTTATTTGGTCTTATCAAATGATATTTCACTCGTGACCACTAACTACATATTGCGTCTGGTGTTCGCTCTGTGAAATTAATTTCAATCTTACAAAGCAGAAAAACAAATATTTTTTAATCATAAAAGGTTGTGATCGCTTCATATACGATTTTAATTCTTTTTTGTGAAATATTGAAACCAAATTTAAAATTTTAGAAACAAAAATAACTTGTAAATATGGTAAACCCCCGGAAATGTGGAAAGAGATACCCTAAAATAAAAAACCCCCTTTTTTTTAAAATTGACCATGCTTAAAGTAAAGTTCCAAAAAAATAATAGTAAATATGGGAAAAAAGTAGATAAGTTTTTATGCTTTTTTGATTAAATTACTTGGGCTTAAAATAAAAAAGAGGCTGATGAGGTTGAAATTGATTTTTATATGAAACCCTTTTGGACCTTTAAGAAAACAAGTTATATTGGGTGTAGTATGGATTTGATATTGACTTTTTGGACTCTTTTAGACCAATAATGATTTTTATTAGAACAGAACGTTGTGTATATTTTTTTTTATTTCTCAAAAGCATTCTAATTTTGAGGAACCGTTCCATGGCCAATTACTATCTTTTTCATCTGTTGCTTTTATGGCAATTAGTGCCGTTTAAGTGAATTAGTATTTTGTGTAGAAGTCAACAAATACTACTTTGTTAACAGTTTTGCTACATTTATTACAAATTATTTCACATTTATCTCTACTTTTTTTAAGTAACACGCATCAAACATTCTCTAACAACATTATTTGAGCTGCGTCACGACAAAACCAACATAGTGCGTTTGTGACCAGCATGGATCCAGACCAGCCTGCGCATCCGCGCAGTCTGATCAGGATTCATGCTGTTCGCTTACAGATCCTATAAAAAAAAATCCGTTACCTAAGAGCTATGGCAGGTCCAAAACCACAAACACTGAAGTAAATCAGCTGAAACGAGAAGTCGGACAACATAATGTGAAAAACATTTAGTTTCTTTAAAAAGCCCCAAAAAAAAATTTACAGCCTTTCGGGTAAAAACTCGTCTTTATTAAGAAAAAAAAATCAAAAATTATATGAGCCAATAAAAAAATATATGTCTTTCAAATGTTATTGTAACACGAAACGAATAAAAAAATTTGACTGTGACGTAATCCCCGAAAAAACTCTTAAAAATTTTCAGCTGTTTTGTTTTTAAACAAAAAAAAGAAACGGATGTTTTTTTTAATCTGATCATCTGATATTTAAGAATAAAACAATATTTTATTAAGTGGTTAGAGTTTTACTATTGTTTTAAAATCTCAGAAATTATGCTTGATTGTTTTTTCACACGGGTATGCTTGTAATTACCAGTGTCTTTATAAAGAGGTAATTTACAGTGGTTGGTAACTTCTTTTTCTTGTTTAAAAATATACGAATATCTTTAAGCAGTGAAAAACTCCGTCAACCATATAATGCTATTGCAAAAAAAAAAAAAAAAAACAGAAATTCAGGTTCAAGTTCTAAACAACGGAAACAAAAATTATACTATCAATAAATTTATTATTTTCATTTTACTTTTTTAATTTAGATTTGTTTTTTTTTCTTTCCTAACATAATTATTTACAATACCTGTAGTGCAAAAAGTTTAAATTATATAAATAAATAACCAAAATAAATAAATAAATAAATTAATGAGATAAGGAAAACTATAAATTGTTTTTTATTAAAGAGCTTACATTTTTCATTTTTTTTATTGTACCCGTCATGTAACTTAGATTAATCATTTATAATATTTGCAAATTTTTTTTAAAAAGGGATAGTACTTGTAAGAAACATTTATTTTATTTTTTAAATAAATAAAACCACTTTGATGTGAAAAAAAAAAAACAACAAACAAACAAACAAAACAATAATTTTGACTTCTTTATAAGTTGATTTGTATGAAGACCTTTGTGTTTGTTTCTTAGTTATATGCTGTATTCGGCTTCGAACTATGGGGTGTACACGATATATAAGTTTTACCACTGGAGTCCTTGAACAGGCTCGTGAATTTTGCCGAATTGGGCGAACACTTTAAAGGTTTCCACTCATACGAAAATGTGCACATGCCCAGATTCAACCAACTAAATTTTACCCATCTTCTAGTGTTATCTCAAATTATTTTTGAGAAAATAAGTTTCTGTGGATATTATATAAACTAAATCAAACATTTCTTATACAACATATTTGAAAAGAAAAAATGAACAGAATGATTCAACTTCCGAAATGAAGAGGGCTAAACGTTTTTCAACAGCCAATTTGTAGATGTAATTTCAACAATTACTTTTACAAACGTTTTATAAATGATTTTGTGTTATCTCAAATTATGATAAAAGTTTTTATAATGTTAGAGTTTTATTATAATTCTTAACATTTAAGATTTTCCTGATAAAAGTCATTGTTTTTATAAGTCAAATATATTGAAGCAGTTACGATTTAAATCATAAGCTTCACACTGAAAATGTTACAATCAAATCATTTGAGCCGCGCCATGACAAAACCAACATAATACGTTTGCGACCAGCATGGATCCAGACCAGCCTGCGCATCAGCGCAGTCTGATAAGGATTCATGCTCTTCGCTTACAATCCCTTAAACAATTAGAGATACTGATAGCGAACAGCATGGATCCTGATCAGACTGCGCGGATGCGCAGGCTGGTCTGGATCCATGCTGGTCGCAAACGTACTTATCATGGCGCGGCTCATTTAAAACCTGGATATCATATTAATTCTTCCTACTTGTGCGGTTAAGATAACCGTGTATACATATGTTATCACCACAATTGTGATAGCTTTATATTGTTTCATGCTCACAAGACAGACTCTATCTGGTTTCCAGGAAATAAAGTTTCATGATTTATAATGTAATTTCATAAGATTGTGAAATCAATTTCAGAATGACATTATCAATATTTCTTTAAAAGAACAGCTTTAATGAATGAATTTGTTTTATCCCAGTACTAAATCTCAAATTATGATAAAAGCTATCATAATGTTTCAGGTTTATTTTATTTTTGTCATTTAAGTTTTTCTTAAACTTATTATTGAAACAATTAAGATTTGAATCATAAACTTCACACTGAAATTGATACAACCCCAATCATTCAAAACTGGATATCATATTACTTCTTCATACTTGTGGGGAGAAGATAAGCGTGTATAGTATGTTATCACCGCAATGCAATTGTGAAAAGTTTATAATGTTTGATGCTCACAGGACAGGTTCTTTCTGGTTTCATGATTGGACGTATTTTCTCAAGTAGATTGTGGAATTAATTTCACAATGATATTATCAAAATATATTTTCTCAATACACGTACGAGCGTATATATCATTACAGAATGTAAATCTCGTAAGAAATTCACTCCGTTATAAGTAACGAGTACAAGATAAACACAAGCACATAAATATTTCTGCGCTTCATGTTAGAATTATTACAAAATCGAGATATTTTACAATTTCTTTTGACGTCATGATTTGATGTTGTCTTAAAGAAGAACACGTGGTCGGAATCAGTCCACTATAAAGCATAAATGAGCCGCGTCACGACAAAACCAACATAATGGGTTTGCGACCAGCATGGATCCAGACCAGCCTGCGCATCCGCGCAGTCTGATCAGGATCCATGTTGTTCGCTTACAAACCCTATAACAAGTAGAGAAACTGATAGCGAACAGCATGGATCCTAATCAGACTGCGCGGACGCGCAGGCTGGTCTGGATCCATGCTGGTTGCAAACCCATTATGTTGGTTTTGTCGTGGGCGGCTCAAATGATGATCATTTGTTTGTTTTGCATTCCTGATCAAATTGATATTTAACACTCATGAACACCAGCTACGCCACTCATGAACACATTTCTTTAGTATTGGTTATCTTTAGTAACAGAACATAGGAAACAATTAACGCCTTTCATGCGTTTTGAATGGTGGTTTGGTGTTTTTTCCTGACCTATCTTTTAACTCTATTGACTAGTATAAACGTCACGCATTTTTAAATAATTCTTAAAATACTCTTTTATCCTTTAATTATATTTTCAATTACTTGCTTCGCTTAAATAATACCAATGCTTACAAGTAAATGTAAATTTGTTTAAAATATGTTTCTACTAGGTCGATCTTCATCGTATTAAGACGAGGTATCCGACTTTGTTATTTACTTTTTTCAACAATCAAATTAATTTGTAACATAGCTCATTCACTAATATTCTGTAATTGCTTTTAAACTCTCGAACTTAAAACTATAAAATCAGTTAATTTCTCGCTTTTCTGTACTGAAAAGGAATACGATGGTGACGCATTTGTGTAAGATATTTAGTTATTGTATGGGACAGATATGATCGGTACATAGACATTCTGATACAGAATTTCACTTTCAGTTACGTATTTACCAATGTGTGTCATTTTGACGTAGATTGTCTGGTGCACAGCTGCATCATGTGAATATTCGGGAAAAGAGGAAATTTCTATATAAACAAAAGTATAAGGTGAACTTGAAGAGTTAGTTTGTTTGAGTCTCAGAGACACAATGAAAAATGCAGCAAATGTTTGCCTCTCATGCACCGGTTTAAGCAGACACTTATTATTGTATCTAAAAAAATATTTGTAATTAAAGGGACACCACTGAGGATGTTTAGCATGTCCAGAATGTACATAACAAGTACGTTTAGAATAATGGTGAAAGAGAACCAATTGACGAAGCGGTAAGTTGCAAAACGTGCATGGTTAATCTTAAATTAAAACGTTTGTCCTAACACTGGTTTCTGCAAGAGAAAACAGGCAAAAAGTAAAAATAAACAAATCAACATCTTGTTCATAGGCGTTATATATTTTTTTATTTAGTCTAAATACATGGGCGGTAACGTTTATCTCGAAAATATACATATATCAGTTCTTAGTTTTCCATGCAAAGTTATATAGAAATGTTAGCATAGCTTGCATATCAGTAACGTAATAATTTCTTGTAGGGTAATTAATCCTGAAAAATGGAAAGATGTATATGTTTCTAAACAAACTTGCCGTGTTTCGATAAGTGAACTCAATTTCTGTCACTAACACCTACGCAGTCGGTTAGGCAATTCTTTGTATAAATACTTGATTAGTATGCAACATATATGAAAAATATAAACATTATATCAATTGAACACATCGATAATCATATATCAATAAATTAGACACTTATTGAACATCATAAACTGAAGGTACCTGATAAGTTCTGATATTATTCACATTATATTGGACAAAATTTAGAACTCAGATCCGTGAAATAAACTCAGTAATATAAACTGTTCACTTGAAATTGAAATGAGATGTGAATGCAAGAAGTAAGGTTAAACAGAACTTATATATAAATATTTGAGCAATTTAACTAGAAAGTTAAAGAACTGTCCTATATATTTTTTATTCATCCTTTACATTTTATTTCATAATGGCAAGAACTTTCCTTTACATTTAATTTAGAATTGCCAATGAGATTCCCAGATTTCATTTTGTAATTTCAAAATGACCAATGAAAACTCTTCTAATATTCAGTTCTTCCCTGTAAATTTTACATTACATGAAGTCAAACTGAAAACAGACCGGCTTTTGGCCGGAAAAAGACAGAGGTTAAAGTTCAAAACAACAAAACAATGCAAAGAATAAAATTGATTTTATTATTTTACTTATTACAACATCAATAGTGCAAAAAGCTAAATTAATATAAATTAATTAATTAATTAATAGTGTTTTTGTATATTCTGTCAATGCATAGCATGTTTGATTGTTCACTGTATTTTGTTCGTTTATTGAAATTATTTTGTTTTGATGCCTCATCAAAATGAGATTATTCTGTGTTTTGAAAAAAAATTAATTTGATATTTTTCCATTGATTTCATCATATCTTTCAGACTAATTATTTATGATATTCACACGATTTTATATAAAAAAAAAGGTCAATACTGGTAAAAAGATGATCTTTTTTTCAAAGCTAGTATATTTTCTTTTATCATAAAATCGAACACTTTTCTCGTTTAAATGCTTAAATAAGTTCTATGAGTACGGCTTCGTTCTACAGGACATTGACGACAGCTTGGCTTTACATTTGCTGTCCATGAACATTAGATTCTGCCGTAATGGGCGACCGACTTAATATTCACATACGTACAAATATGTTTACATTCACATAATCAGACTGTTCAATTTTATTTGTCTTTTCGTGATATATCAAACTTTTCTGGTTATGCATGGTTTATTATCATTTCATCATGATACTATTCCCAAACAGCATATTGTAAAAATCCAAAATGGAGAATGAATGACGTCCTTTCATCCACAGCAGGTATAAATTTAACATGTAGCTTTTATAAATGATTATGTTATCCTAGTACTAAATTTATAATTGGGAAACAGATTTTTATAATGTTTGAGTTTATATTATAATGTTTCATCATTTAAGATTGTCGTGATGATTAAACTTATTATTTTCACAAGTAAAATCTATTGAAGCAATTAAGATTTGAATCATAAACTTTACACTGAAAATGATACAACATAAATCATTTCAAAACTGGATATCATATTACTTCTTCATACTTGTAGGAAGAAGATAAGCGTGTATAATTTGTTATTACCGCAATTGTGAAATGTTTATATTGTTTGATGCTCACAGGACAGGTCCTATCTGGTTTCATGATTGGACGTATCAGAATAAAGTATTTTCTCAAGTAGATTGTGGCATTAATTTCACAATTATGATATTATCAAAATATAATTTATCAATACCCGTACGAGCGTATATATCATAAAAGAATGTAAATCTCGTCGTCAGAAATTTATTCCGTTATAAGTAATGAGTACAAGGCTAACACAAGCACATGGATATTTCTGCTCTTCATGTTAAAAATATTACAAAATCGAGAAAATTTACAATTTCTTTTGACGCCATGATTTGATGATGTCTTAAAGAAGAACACGTGGCCGGAATCAGTAAAAGACTTACAACCATTATAAAGCATAGATATAGATCATTTGCTTGTTTTGCATTCCTGATCGAATGATATTTCGAACTCCTGAACACCAACTACGCCACTCATTGTGCTCCCATGCACCGATTTAAGCAGACACTTTTTATTGTAATCAAAGATTTGATTTGTAATTTAAGGGACTCCACTGATGATGTTTAACACTGACCAGAATGTACATAACATGTACATGTTATGCTATAATTTAGAATACTGGAGAAAGAAAACGTAGCGGTTAGTTGCTAAAGCAATTGCAAAATGTGCATGGTTAATCTGAAATTAAAAACTTTGTATTCACACTGATTTCCACAAGGGAATACAGATAAAAAAATAGAATAAACAAACCAACATCTTGTTAATAGGCATTATATATTTAGTCTAAATACAAGGGCGGTAACGTTTATCTCGACAATATACATATTTATTCGTCTTTAATGGATATCTTTTTATAAACATTGCATTATATCTACACCAAACTGCAGATGTCTCAAGTTAAAGAAATAAATTAACTTATAAACATTACAATGGTTGCTTTATTTGTTTTATCTTATTAATAAAAAAAACCAAAAAACAATTTCTTCCAAATTTTGATTCCGTCTGATTTGATTCCAATCTGAAATATATCTTACGAATCAAAGCGAAAGATAAAAAAGGTTCTTGTTTACTTCTGTCAACAAGATGATTCCGGAAACACCTCACAACGAACCAAACGAGAATATAAACAACATTAAAAGTATTAAGAGAAGGACTTAGTAATATATTTACTATTAAGACCTCGGACTGGGACTGTGTTTTGAATAGTGATAAAAGTCTATTTCTCTCCAATATTCATTCATAGGAAATAACTAGACATAGAATAACCTTTAATCTATTTATGATTAAATACAAGTTATACTTCGTTGCAATCTGTCATTCATTTTGGTTTAAGCATTTATTTCTTAATCTGAATATCTAATGACTATTGGAGGGTCTGAGGTATTTGACTGTGACAGGTTTTAGTCCTTAAACTAGGTTATCAGTTGATTTATTTTATCTTTCTCTTGATAAGAAATATGATGGCGACGCAATGTAAAATGTTCAGAATGCGTAATATTTGAACGATATGGTCAAAGCAACTATGACGTCATCTGGAAAAAGTCATCCTGATGCACACTTCCTATAATAGAATTTGACTTTGATTCATTACGTATGTAATTCGAAGTGAGGTATGTTTTTTCGATTTCAAATGATGTAATGATTATATAGGTCGATTTTGAAGGTCTAATACTATTCAGCTAGCTTATGAAACGCAGGTGGGTCTACTCGGGTGGTCGTTTGTGCCTGAAATAACGCACAGAGTGGCACCCAATGTATTCCTCCACCAGTTGAGCTGGAAAGTCGCCATGTTACCTTATTGTCAAAAGAACCGTTTATTTTTATTATGACCTTAATTTCATTCCCTGCTCAAACAAACAACATATTGTAGGATAATAATTTGTATATAAAATACGTCAGATTATATTTGACACCATAGCAATATATCTGAGCTTTTGACAAAAAGTGAGACACATATGCTTGGATGTTCTAAACAGCATAAAAAAGTTCAATCCTAACTATATTACTTAATATCTCAGTGTACCCCGTTCAATCTTTCAATCTGATATCTCGAATGATGTAAAAATGAAAAATAAATAGTTGAAAATATCAGACTAAGTTTTGTTGAGTTCATTCAAGAGAAACAATATGAAATACAATATATCTTATACCACGTGGTCAAAAGTCATTAAGTCAGTATTTAATATTACACTAAAATATTGATAAAATTGGCCCAATAAGAACCATATCCACTTATATCACTGATATAAAGTAGGCAACAATTTTACATATCTATTTCGAAAAAAGAAAGATATTTATATACATGTTAGCCTAATGTGTGAAGGTTGGCGTTTCAGTGTCAAAAAATCATAAAATACATAATCTGTCTATATTCAAACCAAGTTTTTTTATTTCTTCATTTCTTTCAAATACGTTTTCTTCAATAAACGTTGGAGTTTTAAGAATTCAATAAATCTTATGTTATACATTTTCTATCAGAGTTTTAATCTTCAGACAGGAACTAAGAAAAATTTAGACACGTTACGAAGTTCACAGTACAATCGTAATATAATAGCTGTCTGTTTTGTTTTAAGTGAAAATGCAATATTCATTTCTGGCTAACTGACAATCGTATCATAATGCCAAGATCGCCCATTATTTCAGATTTTTTGTTTGTTTTATGAATGATAAGTTCTTCCTGGACTTTATCACTAAGTTTGCATGCGATATCATTAATTATTCAATTATATCAGTCAAGTAAAGGCTATATTCACTGGAACAACTTAAAGATGTGTGTTTTAAATGGCAATATCACCTTAAAATTGATTAACTGATTTACGTAATGATATATCAAAATCGTGAGTGATATTGCTTAATAGCGAAAGCACGTATAACAAACACAAACGAGATTCAATATAAGCTAGCACATCTTATAATAATGTTCCAATTCTTTGTACTACATTGATATTTAAAAAAACAATGGTGTTCTGATTTCTTGTTTTTAATAGACTAGTTGTTTAACGTACTGTGATAGGTCACTGTATGTGCGTCGTTCTGTTTTCTAGGGTTAAAGGAAATGGGTCATTATACGTTATGTTAAAACAAGGAATCTGCGTCAAATCAAAATTGACAAGATTTAATTTTAATAGCTTTGTTAAGTTTGAAAATCTTATTAAATGTTTTAGCAGTTTTAGCAGATAACGAAGTGTAAGGAACTCAAGGCTGCAATAAGTTAAGGTAGTACACCCCTAATGCACTGTCTCCACTTTGAAGAGTATTCAAATAGGCTAAAATCACTGCAAAGTGTATTGTAACTGAGGGGGCGTGGGTTCAAACCCCAGAGGAGGCAATATTTTTTCTTTCTTTTTTTTCTTTTTAACATTTTTTATTAATCTCTCAGACCCCTATGGAAGAAAAAAGTGTTTTATTTTAATTATATAATTATTGTAGGTATTTATTTACTAAAAATAATGCCAAATTTAATAGCAAATATGAAACCAGATATTTTCAAAGTTTAATAAAATAAAAACTAAACGGTAAAAGTATTTTATATTTTTGCAAGACCAACCAATATAACATTAAAGAAAATTTAGGCAAACTTTGAAAATAGCCCCTCATTTTGGAAAATTTTAGGGATATTTTAAATAAGGCTTTTTATATAGGAAAATGGTCAAATTAGTGTTAAAAGTGGGTGGGGTAGGGTTACATTTTTATACATATTAAAAACATTTCGTTTAAAAACAATAAGTTTGCTTGTTTAATTTGTTACCTAAATGTTAATATTTATTTCTTAACAATGAGCAAAAGGGTTACATTTTTCATAATGATGATATTATAGATTATTTAGAGTTTCCTCATGTCTGAAAAAATCCCTTCTAATGGCAAAGTTTTAGTTCATAAAAATGTCCGTAACTCATTAACCACACGGTAAATTTTGTTTAAATTTTGCATACAGGTGACATTTAAGGCATATAACTGTCCTATGTTGTCAAATTTACAATTCCTTATAGTGCCCATTAGGGGTGTACTACCTTAAAAGCAAATCTTGTGATTTTTACCTTAGTTTATGTTAGTCTATACTTTCAAATAGATTAAAATCAGCATAAGAGTTATATTTTAGATCAGATTTGTTTATTTTAAGAAATAAGTGTTAACGATATTGCATTGCATAACAAAACGCTTGCAAAGAAATAATGTGTATCTAATTAATTCGTATATAAAATAATTGTTCCTTTTGAGAGTCAGCCCTGGAGAATATATAATCTGATAAATGTTAAAAAACAACAACATTATTTCCGAAAAGTCCTTAAACGTTTATCATTGCTGCCATTGAAGTAAATTGTATAATTTATAAGAGTTCAAGAGTTGGCTGCATACCAGTATTTTTTTTATTTTTTTACAACACTTAGAGATATTTCTATTGCTACTTGAAAATATCGAAATGATACCTTGAACAATAGCGAAACTTCTTTAAGAAAACATAAATGAATTAATTAATTTGAATCTTGTAGCATGAGCATAAGGAAAGATATATTTCAAATATATTCTTTCACTTATATAAATGTGTAATTCAATTTTTATCTTTACAGGAAAACAAAGAAAGTGTGTAACTATATTTTTAAATTAACATTTTATTAGATTAATTTCGTATTTCAATTCTTTCACTCTACATTTTATTATCCATATCGTGTATTATTTATCAAACTCAAAACCAATAATTGATTTCATTAAAAATGTCTTGTCGTACATTTATAATGAAAGATTGTTTTATTCCATCTGTTTATTATATTTTTATTCCATATCTTTTTGT
>NW_026854590.1:0-46295 GCF_026571515.1 Ruditapes philippinarum
AATCAAAAGTTACAAATTAACTCTCATTAATTCCAGGATAACCCTCGTAACTTAAGAACATAAATGTCTTGACGTTGTCACTATCAAGCAGTATAGTAATATCAATTACTCAAACATGTCTTTCACATTTGTGAAATTTTAAATTCAATACTCCTAAATTACAGAATAACTGGCTTGTTCGCATTTCAAAAACTGATAAGTGAAATTTTATCATCTTTTAATACGGAGTTTGAGTTAGTCCAGGTATCGTTGAAATTATTAAATGCTTTACAGTCGGCTTTGCCAACTAACCAAACATAAATCCTGGTCACGGCACCATTGCTTGTGCTTATTAGATTCAAATAATATATTGAAAACGAGCCCTTATTATCGGAATTCATATTCATTCGAAATAGAATACGAACGTTTGGCATGACTTTCCTTGCATGGGCTTATGTTTGTCATTTATTCGTTTTTATCTTTTTATGCAAAATGCATCCTAGAAGAATAAACAATAATGTAGTTTTTTGCTACAAAAATATCAATTGATTTTTTTTCTAACTAATACGTGTAGTTACTTTAATTCTGAATCAAATAAAATAAGTATGAGTTTTACTTCATTTTCACTGCCAATGGCAATCGTCTTTCTTGTAGACTATATCTTATTATCATGACTTTAAATTGAAATAAGCAATACCTCAAGATGTACAGTTTATCTGTATATTGTAATAAATTCGTAACCAAAATGTTGAACCATTGCTTATTACAATTTTTTTTTTCTTAATCGATGAAAAGCTTTGTAATTTTTAACATATGCAACTGAATAAACATTGTTATCATATTAGTGTGATGCGTATATTTTGATTTTTTTCACAGTTTAATTCTTAATAAAAAGCAATTAGGTGTTTGCATATAGATCGTTGCTTCTGTAACAGATATAAACTATGCAGTTATTCAACTGAAGCACGGACCCTTATCTTGCTGGTTACATAAGTGGTATGCATTTCCCCAGCACTGAGTTCCACTGCACATAAATTCAGTAGGTTTAGACAGAGACATAGATAACAGAGCAACTTCCTAGCCGGTTGAGATAACACGCGTGCTTTATAAATTTGAAACTTGTAGCAAGTAACACTTCTCAACTAGATAGCAAAATCGGTAAAACAATACTTTTCTGAAATGTTACGCATTTTTCTATGGCTGCAGGTAAAAACATTTACAGTTTCTATTCAAATTAATGATACTTCAGTTTTTAAGGTAACTACTTATTAATGTTTGTTATACAAAACTATTCATATGACAAAAATGTTCTGCAATGTTTTTCTAAGTGAAAGGCATGGAACATTACCAATATTTTACCATGCAGCAATATATATGTGTATACTATAAAAGGATCAAATGTACATACATTATGTGTAACTTGCTACAAAATACCTACTTTTCAATTTTTGATTGGCATGAGTGATATTTCAATGGAGCATATCTCTGTTATCTACATCTCTGTTATAGGTTTAAAACAAGCAAACATGATAGGATCAGTTGTTGTTTTATAGACATAACATCTTTCCACATTATATAGCACTAACCCGAGTTTACACTATGCCAGTAAGGTGTTATAAATCTTCATTAATTTAGTTCAGTTATAATTTGCTTTTATCTATTATATTTTAATTGTAAACACTTACTAAGCTTGACCCCGAAACTCGTTAGCTTTTGCCATCGTGAGCTAAGCTCATAAATGCTGTTTGACCAGGATCTTTACTGTTGGCTGATCTGTTACACAATTTTACATGGATTCCACCAAAGTGATAATTAGTTGTTCCGACTATTGAAACTTTACACGAGTATTTAAAGGCGTATGCTATGGTCAAATGTCGAGAAATAACAGAATCCCCTCCCTCGTTTTAAAGTAACCTGCCTTTGAATTAAATTGATGTTGGTTCCCTCCGTTCATAATACGGAAAATTAACTTTACACAAACACCTTCCAAAACCTGCGTTTACTATGCAAAGTGTTAATGACTTGTTGTATAATTTACAATATGCTTTATAACTTATTGTTACGCTAGCATACGTTTTTAAGGATTTCGGCAGGAAAAGGGATAAATAAGACATTTGCCCTCTTACAGAAATACATTACACGCTTAGATTTAAAATGTCTTGATTTATTCTAGCTTCGGGACTGGTTCGTTTTCATTTTCGAGCCTCATTAGTGGTATAACATCATCTTTCAATACACAATTTGATCTGGAACAGGTATATCTATCCATCTGTTGAAAGAAAAGTTTTATTATATACTCCTTATATACATGTAATACGTCTATTCTTCTATATCTATATTCTTTGCTAGACCTCCAGTAGTATTGAAACGCTTTCTTCTTCTCTTTATACTTTTTTCTCACAGCAAAGCTGGTATCGGAATACAATTTTTCATCACCTTTTTACTGCTACATTTTTACCTTCTTTTCTATGAGGAAATATATATCATTCAAATTGTAAATTGTCATTAAGCATTAATTTATATAGCTTGTAAATTCCAAGTGAATGTTTAAGGATTTTTATCAACATGATCTTGTATTAAAACAATGACGTAAATCTTTAGGACAAGACACTGTCATCCCATTTAGATGGTCATAACATTAAAATGTTTAATCGAAATTGATGATTTATGTTTCAATCCAGAATAATTTTATTCCATCATTTAATGTTGAAGTAGCTACTAACTTAACACATAAGGAAGGATTCTAATTGAACGTGTGTCAAAACGGCTGTCTAACTGGATGATAAGCAATCAGATTAAAATCACCTCTTAAAGAGATCTTCACATACGGATCTGATGACCACTATTTAAGTTGTCAACTCCTTGGGAGTTTTCAGACAATCATCGGCGAGTTTTCACAATTTTGAAAGCGGTTCGGTTTCTAAATTTAACGGCTGGATAACCGCATGAATTGGTCACGTTCATGTTCTATTTTGGGATGACTAATATCTTTATATAACAACGTATCGCTTGTAAAATCGACCATTGCTCTTAAATGAAAATGACAATGTGAACTTTTCGTTGTTTAAATCAAAGAACACCAAGAACAAAGCGTAAAGCTATGCTTCAGTGCCAGTACACATTTTTCTGCTCATTTGGTGTTCCTTCACTTACTTCATACTTATTTACTGTTTATATGAGGCAGAACATTTGTTTCCATGTTTCAAAAGTAATTTCTAGATTGAAAAAATAATGATTACGTTAGAGTGTTGCAAACAAGAAGTTACTACCTTACAAGACATGTGCATGTATATTTTGCCCAAAGTTACACAGGGACTTCACTGGTGTACTTGGAGAAAAAAAATCTTTATGAGATAAGTGTGCCATTTGATGTTGGTTTAGGTAAAGGTTTTTGTTCGCACAACTTCAAAGCATTCACAAGAATTCTCAATATAATAATATGGTTGTCAAAAATTGCCCAAAACCGAAAAAGAAAAACATATTGCAATGCTATTTATTCAAATTTGACAGTGAAACTCAATAAAAATCGATTTTTAACTTTTATAGTTTCTTAATTGTCTTTTGAATATCTTTCCATTTTAAATGCAACAGATAATTTATGTACGAATTTCAAATTGTGTGGTTTAAGGATTTTGGTTTTAAAAGAGCTAATTTAAATGGAGTCATTTGAAACGATATACAATGTATTGGGTACAGAATACGTGTGAATTGCATCTATATGCGATATTAGTTTGTTGTAATATTATGAAATTAAACATAATTATTATATGAAATTGAAAGTCTAACATTTATCTGTAATATGGAAAAAGTTCAAAGCTAACATTTATACTGAATGTCATTAAACAGGCATTTTTAATAAATAAGACAAATATCAAAATGTTGAATTCTGCTTTAGCCGATGCTACGGGCTTAGACTATAATTTGCCTTTTCGAGTACCGTCCATGAACAGGTTTAATCAAACTGAGCATGCAACATTTTCAATTGTGTCGTTTTTGACGTTGTTAAAGGGTTCCGGTTTTTTTCTATTTTATGAAAAGTCATATCACTATGTAATACTTTTTCGCATTGTAGGCATAGACAATTTAGCTACTTTGCCAAAAAGATCTCGTCCCTTACCGGTTCCTTTGAAACAACTGCTTTGTTAAATGAGGTAAATTCAGTATTGTAAGAATGAAATATTGTTTGCTTATCTTTTCTTTTTGATATTTTTATAATGTCAGTTTTGAAATGTTGTGGTCTTCTCGTTTGTCGCGCATGCGCATGCCATGTTGATATTGTTGCATGTACGGAAACTGGCCATCAACTAAAGTGTAATGAGGTTCAAAATGTCAGTATTAGCTCAATGTTTCATCTATTTAAGGGGTTTGAATTATTATTTTTTCCCTCTTTGTACATATTTGGGCGGAGTTACATTTAATCTCTTCTTTGTATAGATTTGGGCGGAGTTATATTTTATCTTTTGTTTGTACAGATTTTGGCAGAGATACATTTTATCTCTTTTTTGTATAGATTTGGGCGGAGTTATATTTTATCTCTTCTTTGTACAGATTTGGGCGGAGTTTTACCAAACTTGCACGACTTATAAAAGCAGTTTGTAAAACATTTTCCACAGAAATTAAGCAAAAAGAGGTAAACATAGTTTGAATCGACAGGCATGCGCATATGAAGTGTGACTTATGTTACCATAGTTTGAAACCACAGAGAATGCTAAATTAACTCATCAAATATATTTAATTTTTAGAAACGAACACTTATGTTTCTTTAATGTATGTATACCTTAAGCAACAACACCAACAACCATTATAATAAAAAAGCAACAAACAAATAATAAACACATTTCTACTTTTGATATTTTTTTACAATTCTGTTAAAGATTTTAAAAGATACGTATTTTGAGTAATTTCTTAAATTACTTAGAAGTGAATTCTGTGATACGTCAAAAAAAATTTTTCGAATGACGTTATGCCGAGTATTGGCAATCTCAAATTCAATAGAATTATTGTTTTTTTTTCTTTAGTGTATTGATAAGTAAACAGAAGGTCAAAACCTTATTAGAAATAAGATGGACAATTTTGATATTAACTAATATGTATGAATAGATGTGTTTGGTAATCCTCTATGTTTGTTTTCAGTTTTGATCTTAAACATAAATAACAGCATGGGGAGGTCGTAATATTTCGGTAATTCGTGATATAAATTGAGTGTTTGCATCCATTAATGTTGAAATACCTAGGTCTATCTTCAGAAATATCTAAGAATGAAAATAAATTGGTAACAAATAGCCACAGAAATCAATAATGTCAATAATTATAAGATGTTTGCTAAAACGTTGAATGTTTGTTGAGCTGATCTTAAGGGGCGGGGATGGGGTTTTGGGATTTGGCATCGTTATATCGGACCCGGACCATTTTCAACAATTTTAACTTGTGTCGGACGACTTTTAATGCTTTCGTTTTGATTTTATTCCGGTATATTGTTCGGCTAACAAACAAAATCTGTATATATCTTCATACTTGGTTATGATAATTGATTTACTGAAAACTTATGGTTGATTGTGATATTATCTTTATTAAATGTTAAAATATATTTGTTTTTAAAAAATTGCCAATGACTTAAATGGGTGGGGTGAGAAGCAACTGCAGTAAATAATCATAAGAAAGGAATTAAACTTAAATAATTATCAAACATGAAAAACTATGGAACCCCCTGGAACATCAAGTGAGTATTTCAAGTGAGGCCTTACTTCAAGAACATGTCGAGGTGAATACTGGTTATTCGTATTTTTAGACTGAGTTTTTATAGGTGAATGCCTTTTTCAAAGAAAAGATGAAAAAACCTGTTTCAGTTTACGCATGTAAGCCTGAATGTTTGTACAAAACAGTAATCTTTTTTTAATGAAGTTTGATTTCCGTTTATCTTGTCCCAAAATCCTTTAATTCTATTTTTTTATCTAAATTCTATTTTCGTATCTTTGCTTTCATCTCCTTTTATGGTTTATCAATTCAGTAGTGCAGTGTATAGCCTTCGTATTCATTCATAATTACATATTAACATTTTTAGCTTTCACTAAAATATATAGTATATATGCTCTTATGCTTACATATTATCATTTTTAGCTTTTACTTTATATGTCGTTTATATGCTTTATTACTTATATATTAACATTTTTAGCCTTCACTTATGTAGTTTATATGCTTTCATGGTTACAAATTAACATTTAGCTTGCACATGCATGAACATTGTATCTTGACATTTTATTTCATACAGGAATCTTTCAGTGTTTTTCATTGTCTTTTTTATTAACACGTGCTTAATTTATTTTTCATTTCTTTTACATTTTTATTTAACCTAAGTATTTAAATATGTTGTTGTAGTTATTGATGAAATTTACAATGCTAGTGATAGTATACTTTCATCATTACCTTTCAAAGAGAAATTTTAAACTTTAATATACTCATCCTTAAAGATCCTGTAACACAATTTTTATGGTTTTATTTCATAAATATGATGCTCAAAATAAGATTTGTCAATATTGTAAGTTCCAATAAGCATTATTTATAAAGATATTACCGAATTTAACATTTCATATAAATAAAGTGAGGTAATTAGAATGTTAATTCTTAGTTAAATTTTCCAATAAGAAATGAATGCATATAATTTATTGATTACATGTAATGTGCACACATATTTGCAGTATATATTTTATATATTCTGCGATGTTTGAAACTTGTTTTCTTTGCATAATTAAATACATATATAGTTTATTGTAAGAGTGGTATACACACAGGTACTATATCAATCACAAAACATATAGGATCTTTAAATTGACGCTATTTCATAAAAAAAGCATACAGGTACATTTCAAGCATATGCTTATGTATTTCTACGATTTCAGAAAAATATGAAATTCCAATTGGAAAATATTCCCACTGGAATTTGATTTTTTTTCGGGCGGATGTCATTTGTCCAGGCGGAATATGCAAATCCGCCCGGACAATTAAAAAAATAACATTTTTGATAAGAAAAAAATAGCATAAATTGAATTCAATTATCTCTAATATTTCTTAAATATATCGTAAGAAATGGTTTTTAAGCGTTTAGGGCAAGTATAAATGATAGAGAAGTTTGCCAAATTTCCGGTGGTGCAAAACATTTCTGGTAAAATATTTTTATCGCAGAAATTTTATTGAAATCTTTGAAATTCTTCCTGCATATGTCTAATATGAATAAGAGAATGAAAAATCTATGTATGGGTAGCTTCGGTCAAGTAAAAATTAAACATAAAAAATGTGACACTTTATATTCATATTAAGACTACCTATAGTGTCTTGAGTTTAAAACATAGCATATCTAATTTGTTTGAAGTCAAAATATGCTTGTTTTATATTTGTAAGGGGACTGTGGAGCAATTATCAATTATTTCTTATATAAAATTTCAGTAAAGTATATTTTTTTTTACATTTTATATAACGTAAATGTTCAAATATGTTGATGTAGCGTTGTTGATGGAATTTAAAAATATTGATTTTGTAATAACATTCTTCTTTCTTTACTTACCAGTGTTGAATTTTACTTTACATGTTTGCAATATATATAACGAAGGCTTAATTAGGTTTGTTTATGTAGCTTTCTTGGTGACATTTAAGATATTGCGTTGAGTATTTTTTTCTTTACTTATAAGTAGGCAATAACATATTACATTCTTGCATTAAATTGAATGTAAGTATTCAAATATATTGATAAATTTCATTCCATAATTATACTATTTCAAAATCAACTATGTTGTATACTGTTGTTTCTTTTGTATTTAATAGTGTTATGCATATCTCATAGGAAGGTTTACTTTTGTATCTGAATTAGTTGAAAAATAATTTAAAAATTGATTCACCATTTAGAGCAAAACTGTTTCGGTATTTAATTATTTCAATATACATATACTTTTTTGAATTGCAATTTGAAATAAATGTAAAATTAATGATTATACATGATTATACATGCAGTGCAATATATTATGTTTATTTTATTTACTATTGTTTAAAGTTGACAGAGTTTGTGAACAGTAAACAGGACTTAGGATCCGGTGCACGTGCTTTTGCTCAAGCTCTCGAGAAGACTAAGAGCAATATTAACTGGATGAATGCAAACGTCCCAGTGATAGAGACTTGGCTTCATGATCAAGGCTATTAAAAGGTAAACAAGCACGTGTAAAGTAAAGTAATAAAAACACGCAGTTTTAAAAATCATGATTGCCATATTTATCATCATAGCTTTAAGTCCATCAGTTTGCTAGTCACATCGCTGTCCGCCAAATTAACTTGATAACTATTAAATGTCATTCCGTTAAAGTTCGGGAGGAAACTGATCAGTAAAGAACCTCTTTTGGTTTTTAAGTCAATAGGCAATGGCACTTTTAAGCCTTTAAGTATGATAAATTGCAGGCATTGTAATTGGGTGTTTGCCCTATGCAGAATGTGCATGCGCAAGAATCAACACCCGTTACAATGGAAAATCGTTTTGTAAAAAGGAATACTAATATTGAAAAGTTCTTGTCCGTTTAATAACTTACGAGGGAAAAGTTTATATGAATGTTACGAAGTGTGTTTATATATATTTCTCAAAGGCTTTATATTTTGATGCATTGTTATGAATTCCAAAGAAAAATTTAATTGGCCATTTAACTAACTCATCTTTTGCTCTGTTGTTTTTAAGCACTTAGTTAAGTTATAATACGTCAATGCCCCAGAGTGGGTTATGTACAGCATTGGAAGAAGAAGAAGAAGAATGATTTATTATTTTGTATTGAAGTCCAAATACAACTAATTGAACTTGGTTTTCATTTAAAAAAGTGTTACCTTTATGACAAATAAGCTTATATTTAGCACTTCAGGTGATAAGCATGCAACATCCTCTAAAATAATTACGAAATCACATGTTTGCCCTTTATAAAAAGAAAGACTTTTTTGAGGCCCTTTGACCAAAACATATATGGGATATTTGAAGCTATAGTATGTTCTATATATTTATCTAGTGTTATATTGTTTTATTTTCAGTGTTGTCAACGAAGTATATAAGATATAAACACGTGTTGTAAAACATCGACACCTATGAGATCATCAAAATCCAACATCGTTACATCTTACATTGGTATAAAATGATAACATTTCACACAACAAACTAGTTTCAACTTCGAAATTCATCGAGTAAGAAAACACGATGATGAGTTGCTGATTGCTGATTGCTGCAAACAAACTTTTTCCTTTCTTTAATACATATTTGATCACCGTTGACAGCATATGGTAGTTTGATCTTTTATCAGTACGAGCGATTACAGTTGAGGTTATGCCACAATCTCAAATAAACATTTCACCATACATTGCTTCGGTTGTTTTTTTTCTTTTTTTTTTCTTTTTTAAATATTTGATGATATTTCAACAAGACAGTGGTATATCGGTATAAATTCTCGCTTTTAGCACTTCAGCAAGCTTTGAATGAAAATGATTGCAGCAACATTTGGCTAGTAATTTTATTATCAAACTCTATCAGCATTACATGCAATTTTGTTATTCAATAACATTTTTCAATAAGTGAAAGCCATAAATGTTTTTATTATAATTACTGTTGTTTTTTTTTTAATACTACTTGTGTGTCATGTAATCAGAGTTCGAAAATATAAGTTGTGTTTTTTTTGTGTGCGTACCCTATTTTTCACAGTTTAGATGATTTTATTTCTGTTTTTATGTCTATACGTTTTTAAAAAGAACAAAGCATTAAACATTGACTATGTTATCGATTGATTTTCTGTAGATAGTATTGAAAAGATAAGAATACTAAGGCTGTCCTACTGGGCTCCTTGCCAATGGTCCTGTGTTGTTGGGTCGTGTGAGGGTTGCTTTTATTGAACGGCGCCCATCGTTTCTGATTTTGTTTTTCATATTAATTTGGAATAGAATATTTTTAAAAAAAGTTATCAGTGGTATTTTGATGACCTGAAACCAATCCGGGTGAAATAGTGTAAACATTCAAAAGTAGTTCAAAGAATTGTATGTATTTATGTGCATGTATCAGCGTCTTTTAATAATTGTAATTCGTCATCAGTTATATTATGTTAAATAAAGTAAAACACGCTACTATAACAATTTGAATTCACTGCTTTTTATTTATTTTTTATTGGAAATAATTTATTTGATAAGAATATGACCAAAAAATATACATCTATTTATTTTATATCTGATTTCGGTTTACGTTCTGGTAAAGGCGGTGTCAGTGGCCCTGGACGTGTTTCATATTTTGCAATTAGATTGTACTTAAAAGACTATTATCTTTTATAAAGAATCTCGCTCAAACGTTAAATATTCATTTTGTGTCAGGGATTCTTTTGAATCAGAACGAACTTTGCCATAACGATATAAAAGCAAATAAGGAACAAATGAAAAGAATAGTTTTATTATAATATTTAAATTTGATTTATCTAAAATATACAAACATTTATACAAGAAAATATTTACTTGAACTTATAAGAAATAGTAAATTATGAGACACAATTGAATGAATAGTATCTGTGCAACTTTTAAGAGCCCATTATGCCTAAGAAATACATAACTTTATTTCTCAAAATCCTTCTGAATTTTGGTATCTCTATTGGTTATTCGTATAATTAAACTGAATTAGTTTTTTTTTATAAAAGTCAAAATACTTCCTCGTTTAGTTGTTGCTCCTCGAACTACACGTTAGTGCACATTCAGTACTACTTTCTCCAGTTGTTAAACATCTAAGATGCTCTTAAACTCTAGATTCATAATTAAAACATTGTTTAACACGCGTTTGACGTTTCTAAAGAATTTAAAAGAAATGGATTTCTTAGGCATAACGTGCTATTATATGATTTTCTTATATATAAAACAGCTGAAATCGTAAGGAACATTCTTTTTGCTTTTGACATAAAATAACGGACCACCTAACAAAATATTGTTGTCGCATACTTGGTCCAAGACACATGCTGTTTGTACCATGTTCATCAGTGTGTGAACATGTACTTTTTGTTGACCTCTGTAATTGGTATCAATAAACTAGCACTAGACTTTAATCGATCTAGCGTAACACTTTAACAATCTTGTTGTTACATGGAATACATTTACTCCATGATAGAGTTTGTCCCAGTTAATTTTGGGGTCCAAACAAACTTTAACAGTTACAACCTCGAAATAAAGTACAACATGTTGACTTATCTATAGTGACCGGAAGTGCACTGTGAAGCCATAACGGTTAAAGTTTGTTTGTACCCCAGATTAGCTTGGAAAACCCCCAACGTATTCTTTAGTGTTGTTGTTTAGCAAATATGCCAGTAAATGCTGATAGCAATATATGCTGATAGCAATTATATTATTCTTATTTTTATCACTTCGCTTTTCGCTCGATCGTTTGTCAATTGAACGCTTACATAAGACCAACATAGATGGTAGTTGGTAGTCCGTTATATTATGTTCCGATTAAAACTGACTTCATATTTTAATTATTCATAAAATATCATACATTTGCAATATTTTGATTGTTTCTAAATTAAACCTAATATACTTGATCCATTTTTTATATGATAAAAAGATATTTGTTGATAGAATAATGTATATAATTATATTAGAATAAATTTCATAAAATATGTGTACTTGTTGTTATTTTTATGTCCGACAACCTTGACAAAGCGTAAAGAAATTGTATTTTAATGTTCGAACTTTATTCATGTTTGTCCATTAAATTTCCATTATGCCTTAGAAAAGCTTTTATTTTTAATTCTCAAAAGATTTTAAATTTTGGTGTATCAAAGTATCAAGTATCAAAAAAGATACTTATTAGCAAACAACCTGAACCATCTTTTTCATCTGTTGCTTTCTGGCAATAAGTAGAGTTATAGTGGATTTGTAATTTGTAAGACACACAAAATACTACTTTGTTTACATTATGCTACTTTTATGACAAATTATTGCAGATTAAGCGCTACTTTATGCAGGTTGCATGTTTCAAACATTCTCTAAAACCATCATAAAAGCATTATGAAATTCATGTATGACTTTTTTCAGAAACAAAAAAGGTTTATGTCTCCGGCATAATGTGTCGTTGAAGGTATATGTATTTGAAATACAACACATTGTCGTTACAACAGGAACAGTATTCAATGATTATTAGAGTGAACGTGTCATTATGTCCATCAAAGGGTATATAGTGAGTGAACAGTTGAAATTCAAATTTATTTTAATTTTGCCATAATACTTTTCAATATAATAATTCACTTTACATTATTGATTAATAAATCACATGGCCTCAAAACTTTCTATCTATCAACATTTACCTGTAATGTAATTAATAACAAAAGTGGGACAGTCTGTTTATATTTAAGCAATATTTACATTTTATCTTAAACATTTTTTGAATATCAGCCGTTGGTCATTCACCATTATAACAGTCAATTTTTTAAAACATATAGTCAATACAGCAGTACATTACAATGGAAAAATGAGCATAATGTCACTTTAAATTTAAGATAAAGACTCCTTATATAGAAAGAAAAAATACAATACAATAATATAGAAAAAGCAACAACATTTATAACAAATTTATAAAACAAAACATTATGGTCACAGTAAGTAGTTAAACATCTATTACAACGCCGAAGAAATTAATGAAACGATGACAATATCTTAAACATTATTACATACAAAGTGCTACATTAAATAACCGGGTACTTTTATGTTATGCACTTACAAACCGCAGTTGTAGCAAAAGATTACTTAACAAATTAAAATGAAAAACTTTAGTCTGTTAACATTGTTTGACTTGTTGTTACTTACACGCTCGTTAAACAAGGATAGTGATGTGGAACTTTCAGGCTACACTGCACATAACTTTTATAGAAAATGTCAAAATCGCAATGCAAGACGGTGTAGCGGGGGCGTCGTAGTGTATTACAAGAATCATTTAGCACCGGGAATCGAAATCGTCAGGACTCATTTTGACACTTTAGTCTGGTTAAAACTAGATCATAGATATTTTCATTTTGAAAAAGATGTATATGTTTGTGGAGTTTATATATGGTGTGAAGATTCGCCAATGTATAATATTGCTAATGTTGATTTATTTGATATTTTACAAAATGATATACACGATTTTGAAGATTTAGGGCATTTATACTTAGTAGGTGATTGGAATAGTAGAGTGGGTAAAAAAAAATGACTATATAACTTGTGATACTTATATTAGTAATATTGATGATGATGATTATGTTCCCGACACGTACCTATTCCGGGCCTCACATGATAATATATGTAACAGTTTGGGACTAAATTACTTGATCTTTGTCGGTCTAGCGGTTTCCGTATTTGTAACGGTAGAATTGGCCATGATTTTAACTGTGGTATGTACACATTTGCTAACAAAAACGGTGCGTCCGTGATTGACCTATTGTTGGCGAGAGATAAAGACTTTCCCCTATTGTGTGATTTTAGTATATAGACTCATTCAATGAATATAGCGATCATGCACCTGTTTTGTTTACATTGAGATGTAATTTTTATGTTGATGTCTCTGAGGTAAAAAATGAGGTCAGGTACAAATGGAAGGAGAATCTTAAACATACTTTTCGAGCAGGAGTTATATCTAAATTACCTGAGTTAAATCGATTGACACATGATATTAACATCACAAGCAGGGATTCAGTGAACGATATTTTGAGCAAATTTACAAATATTGTTAGAGATGTAGCGGACCCATTGTTCTCAAAGTCATGTAATTTTAACAATAAGTCATCGTATTTTACTGATAAACCGATAGTTAATCATGCAGAGTGGTTCGATTATGATTGTATACTTGCTAGAAGGAGATACCTAGAAGCGTTAAGTGTTTTTAATAGGCTTAAATCTAGTTATAGTAGAGAACAATTTTGTGTTTTGAAAAAAGATTATAAAGAGTTATGTAATAAAAAACGTAAGTCGGCTGAAAATAAAAAGTTGATAGAAATCGGCAAATTAAAAAATGCACAGCCTAAACAATTTTGGAAATATTTTAAGCGTAATAACAAAAATAAACATAACATTTCTACGGACGATTTCAAACGTTATTTTTCGGAGTTGGCCAATGATATTACGCAATGCACAAACCCGGAAGCTGAAGAGTTTTGTAGCGGATATGACTTTAATATTTCAAATGCCGATTTCGATCAATTAAATCAGCGCATTACTGTTGCAGAAATTTTAGAATGTGTAAAATGTTTAAAAAGAGAAAAGGCTATGGGTAGTGATTATATTATGAATGAATACATTATAGAAAGCATTGATATTTTATCTTCACATGTTTGTGATATTTTTAATGCCATCTTAGATTCTGGTTATTTTCCGGAAAAATGGACCGAAGGAGTTATCGTCCCTTTACATAAAAAGGGCGACATTAATGACGTGAATAACTACAGAGGTATTACGCTCGTTAGTTGTTTTTCGAAATTATTCACCACTATTTTGAATAAAAGAATTGTAACATTTTGTGAACAAAATAATATTATATCAGATGCACAATTTGGTTTTAGGAAAGGCCGATCTACGACTGATGCTTTATTTATATTACTTAATGTTGTACAACAGTATTTAAATGAAAATAAGAGATTATATTGTGTATTTGTTGATATGAAAAAATGTTTTGATACTATATACAGAAGTGCACTATGGTTAAAGCTCTATAATAATGGAATTCAGGGTAAATTGTTAAGAATAGTGAGGGACATGTATCAAAAGGTTAAGTCATGTGTTAGAAATTGTAATAACTATTCGGAATATTTTGAGTATGCTGTAGGATTGAAACAAGGGGAGATAATGTCACCGATTTGTTCTCACTTTTCGTAGAAGATTTAGAGCTTTTTTTGCAAGATGATGTAGATTCTGGTTTAGTCATTGATGATATTGTATTAATTTTGTTATTATTTGCAGATGATATGGTAATTTTAGGAAAGTCAAAGGAGGAATTGCAGAAAAATTTAAACCTATTGTATGATTATTGTAGTAAATGGGGATTAGAAGTTAATACTGAAAAAACTAAAATTATGGTATTTAGAAAAAGAGGGGGTTTATTGTTAAATGAACATTGGACATATAATGGGAAACAACTAGAGGCAGTGAACGATTTTAACTATTTTAGGAACTGTTTTTCATTATACTGGAAATTTACGCTAAATCAGGAATATCTCACTGGAAAGGCTCTTAAGGCATTGAATTTATTAATTATTAATTGTAAAAAGATTAAGTTAAGGCCTAAAGTTTTATGTCAATTATTCGATGCATTTGTTGGTTCGATATTAAACTACGCAGCAGAAATTTGGGGTTATACAAAGTCAAAAGTTATTGAACGAATCCATCTGAAATTTTGCAAACATTTATTAAAGGTTAGAAATAGTACTTGTTCTGTTGGTGTGTACGGTGAATTGGGCAGATACCCATTGTATATTAAGCGTTATGTAGCCATGATAAAATATTGGTTAAGATTAATAAATAGTGACAATATTATATTAAATCGTGTTTATGTAATGTCATTGGAACATTGTAACAAAGGTTTTAAAAACTGGGTGACCAATGTTAAAGCTCTATTATGTGACTTCGGATTTACATATGTTTGGGACAATCCATGCGATATTGATAAAAATTTTGTATATATATTTAAGGAGAGAGTGATAGATTGTTTTATACAAGGATGGAATGTAAATAAGGAAAGAAGCGAAGTGTTAGATTTGTATAAAAACTTTAAAAATGTTTTGGATACGAAGCATATTTAGATATTTTACCTAGTTCATTAAGATGTTACATCACTAGATTAAGAATTTCAGCACATGCTCTAAGAATTCAAACTGGAAGGTTTGCCAGAAATAGATTACCTAGAAACGAAAGATATTGTCAATGTTGCCATTCACTAGATTTAGAAGATGAATACCACTTTGTTATTATATGCCCTATCTATTCAGATTTACGTAAAAAATTTATAGCAAAATATTATTATATCAAACCAAGTGTATATAAGTTTTTAGAATTGTTACAAACAGAAAATAAGACTGCTCTTTATAAATTAGGGTTATACTGTAAAAACGCATTGTCTGTAAGAAATTCGATTATTAATATTACGAATTAGTGAAAAATTGTCTTGAAATATTGAACGTGCTATTTATTATATGCCGGTTAGTGTTTATATGGTTGCTTTGGTCAACCAGACTGTGTTAGTTTGTATATATGTATGTTTATAGTTTGATGTTGTAAATAAGATGTTATTTATTATACGCTTAAAAATGTTTATATGGATGTTTCTGGTCAACCGTACAGTTCTAATTTAATAGATGATGAGATATATTTAGTTATGAAAATATATTATAAGTAAGCCAAACATTGTTGAAAAGATAGCAAACTTTATATGGATGTTTCTGGTCAACCGTACAGCTCTATTTAAATAGATTATTAGTTATATGTCTTATGACTGTGCACAGTTAAGAAATGTATTAAGTAGATTATTTTGTCTTATGACACAAGTTAGTCGTAAGGCTTTTTCTTAAATTACAACTTTGCAATTGAAATATTTTTGGAATAGCCAATTGTTAACCTTCCCTTTCGTTTCGTTTAAGGTTAACTGTAGTTTTGGAGTACTATTCCCTTTTAATATAGTATATAGTGTGATACTATAGCTGGTAATTCACTTGTATCTGGTGTTGATTACGTATATATAGATAACTTTATTGCAAGTGGCACAATAATGTATGTGAAATTCACGCTATCTTTGTCAACATGTTCGTAACACAATATTAAACTATGTAATATAGGTTAAACTGATTATGTCAAATCCTATACTGAAGGAAACAAAATAGATTAAACTGTTCACCTTCAAGAAATTTGCAGACTATCCATTGATTTTGTGATTGTATATATGTATGTATGAATGAATGTATTAATGTTATTGACTATGTACTTTGTATACGTCAAAGTAAACTTTCTGTTCTGTTCTGTTCTGTTCTGTTATTGCATCTTATTTACAAAAAAGAGAGAAAATCATCGATCAGAATGAACAAAAAGACGAACAAACTGACAAAATAGTCAATAATGATTTAAATCATTAACTCGGATCGCGTTAACAAAAAAAGTGTGCAGTTATGTTGAAAAACAGCTATACTTGCAGTCATAGAGGACGGGTATTGTTTTCATGAGTATGCTGCATTGTCGGCAAAAAGACTGTGAAATAATATAAAATATAAAAAAATGATAAAAATGGTCCAAGTCTTTGATGGTCTTATGCAAAAACAAACTGAAATGTAGTCTCCAAGCAAATAATCCATTTCAAATTGACTGTACATTAACTAGAAGCATGGTATGATCTGATATGTGTATAAAACCATGTTACTAGATGTGCATCATCATATCAACCTTAACCAGACTTCTATAAAATATGTATGGATAGCGGGAACAGCACGGAACCTGAAAATCTGTCTTTTCGTATTTTTATAATTTATATCAGTAATTGCAAACAAAAGGACCTGACAGTTTCAAGAACCTATGGTTTTATTTTTAGTGTTCATAGAAAGCTACGTTTTAATTCTTCTGAGAAGGAAGCTATTTCCTTGTTTTAATGTTGCATACACGACATATATATAAAGCTGATAATAAACTGTAATACGACACATAAATGATTTTTTTATCTATCTACGATATAAAAACTGTGCCACACCCTTTTGATATTTTAGGCAGGTGCGTGTCATTTAGGTAAATGTGCTCATATGCAGAAGAAATAGGTGATATAAAACGTACTTGTGAGAAAGTTAAAACAAAGCTGAAAGTGTAAATGATACAATAATTGAATGTCAATACAAAACGACAAAACACAGAACATTTCCTTACAAATTCATTATAATTTTTTAGTTTAGCTGCCCCTTGTCTAGCTTGATGAAGGTTACAATCATATACAATCTCGGACAGAGAGTGAATACATGGATTAAGAAGGCATAGCTACAAGGAAGTGAACTGAATTATAATCTTCACTGACACAAAACTTTTTAAAGGCTTTTTATTACAAGGGATAATCACTGTAGAGATACAACTTTAGTTGCTGATCATGCATCAAAGACTGTCGTTACATTTGTCCACACAGTTTCTTCAAAATTCTTTCCACAAGGATATTTAAAGTAGTTCCGGGCAGTTTCGCATACATTCTTTTCTGATCGGTTCAATTGTATGGGACTCTACTGAGATTTTATTGACACGATTAGACTGGAAATTAATTTTTGATGAATGTCTAGGCCAGTAACTTGTGTGAAGAATTTCAGAACATTTGCTCACTCCCTTTATTTTCCATAATGATTATAAATTGTGAAAAATGACCCAAAATTGAAATGCGGTGTAACACTTTCCACTCAAAAAGGGATAAGAATACTTTTTACTTAATATTGCAGAGTTTATTCCTAACTAAGTTTTGTATATTTTCTTATCCAAGTGTCCCAGTTGATCCATTTAAGAAATTCAAATTTCTATACTTTTAGGCTATTTGACCTCTGTTAAGTTCTTTTAAAAATCTTGTCAATATTAAGAAACAAAAGCAAAATGCCTTTATGGAAACAGAAATTAATTTCTGTTGGTTGCATTATCTTGAATAATTATTAAGGATAAAATTTAATCATGGCCATAACACTTTTGTCGATTGAGTTTATTGGCAGAAATGAAAATTAGTATTTCTACCATGAAATGGATGAAGAAACACGAAATGAAGCGATGTTTGTAAAGCATCATTTTCTTCTTAATGAAAATCAATTTAAATAGACATTACATTTCACACATCGTGTACCCTGACATGAGTCCAATCGTTTAAATCTTCCAACCATTTATTCATTCTCATATGCATACATAGTAGTTATTTGTAAGTCTTTACATTTAATCGAAACTACTACAACCGACCTACGAACTTTACAGACTAATTAAAGACGATAATAAATTGAATTTTAATCAAATATCAATTCTCTAGCGATGGAGCTTATGAAATTGATAAGTCAATTTACAGAAGTAAATAAACGATGAAGATGTTAAAAATATTCGTGAAGGACATGACCAAATTTAAAATTGAAGTAATGTCTAAACAATATTGACAGAGTCTATGACATCGCATACCTAGCTGGTGAGTGGAACAACTGCTTTAGAAATGGTGAAATCACGAATAATAGAGCTCAAAGCTAACTATTGTTACTTTCGAAAAGTTTATCAGGTCAATTAAGTTTTTATAAACTCTAACTATTTCCAATAACTACATAAAGAACAAAAACCTAATGCCAACATGAAATAGAACTCGAGAAAATACTAAAAATTGAACGCTTTTCAGAAAATTGATACAGTATCATTTTTTGGGCTTAATTGTCTTTTAACATGTTTAAACAAAACACTGAATTTGGTTGATTTTTACTAGATATTTAAAGCCTTTTTTTGCCGCAAACACAGACACTCAATCATTATTTGCAAACAATTCGGGTTTTTTTTAAGAAAAGAAAGAAAGAAAAATAACAAAAAATGTGTCCGGCCGATAGGTCTGTGCCCTCTATTCAGTGAGTAGATGCCATTATTAAACTGCAGCATATAAAAGATGAAGATACACATAAGAAAAAGAAAAACACTCGTTAATGAATTGATTATCGTATTCGAGTGAAAACATTGCAACGCCTTTCAATTTTGTATCAGATTTACATAACAATAATAATTCTGAAAAAAGATCAAATGAGCGGATGACCGTAATTTGCTATAAACTTTCATAAAAATCATCATTAATCTTCAGAAACTATTTTCGTCCAGTCTAACCAAACAACTCATTGAAGTCCCTACAATAAGTGTAAAATTCCAATGTCAAAAGACAAATCTTCTTACTCGTTTAAGAGTTTTATTTTCAAAAAAAAGATTTCCATATAATAACCAAACATCAGACATAATTATGTTAATAAGTTCAATTAGAATAACTTATCAACATTTATGAATTTTGCAACTTTCTGTATAGAAATCTTGTGTCTGGCCTACTGGAATGCAGAATGGGGAGCTATTATCGTCCACTTCCGGATTTCTACAATAGTTCTCGGCTTCAGCTGGATCTGGACAGTAGTAGGCGGTCTCGCAAAAAATGATCGCTTCCGGGGAATCCCATCTGAAGCACGTTCTTCCACTGAATGTTGTGTTTCGTTGCCCTTTATACTCCCAGGATGTTGTCAAGTAACAATCTACAACACATATAATTGCTTTGGACATAAACAGATGTCCTTCTCAAATCGTATGTTTGTTTTATTTCAATTTATTATATTTTTAGGTTACTATTTTTATAATTTTATCTATCTTTTTATTTATTATTATTTTTGTTGGGAGGGGTGGCTATGTTTTCAAAATGGAACTGAACAATCACTTGCTTTATATCAAATTTAAAAGTTAAACTGACCCTATGCCAGTCCAATTGTATGTAGTTATTTAACAGGTAAAAATCACAGTATGTTAACATTTTGTCATAATGACTTTTTATTTTATGATTTACTTCCCATGAACAATACATAAATGAATAAAATTTCTGTAAATAGCCATCGGAATTTAGCGTTTGATATATGGTACACTTTTTATATTGAGGCACATTAATATTTAACCCTAAACATTTTCCAATATCAACTGTTGATCAATTATTATTATAATAGTCAAATTTTTTAAGATATAGCAAATTCAGCTCAACTTGACAATGAAAAAACAAAGAGCATATAATGTCACTTTAAGTTAAATAGCTTTATGTATTTTACAAAAATTTGTTACATGGTTATCAGCTATGTTGGACTGTATGGAATCTGCATTATACTAGTATTTTTTCTAGAGAAAAAAAAGATGAAACAAAAGTACCGCAATCAAAAGATTTGAATCTTTTCAAAGCTGAAATCATCGCAACACCTATAAATAATCGCTGAATATTTGAAAAGAAGCCTTTAATTCTACCTTTCTATCTGTTTTTCTACACTTTTGTAGAAAATGAATATCAAATTACTGGCCTAATATATCTCTTATTGATTGTTTTCACTAAGGTTTGATTTTAATTTAGAATAAAAACCTTTCTTTAACTTTTTTACTTACAATGCCACTCTATTTATAGTACTAACCCGACTGTCTTGTTTCAGTTAAAGCAGCACGTCTCCAGATTTATGTAAATTTTCTTGAACATTTTGGAAATGTTTTTAAAAGTAAAATATTGCGAGGTGAAAAAACAAAGTAGTTTACATATTGCAATCGGCACTTACAATCCAAGACAATTACCAAAATGTGGTCCACATATGCAAAGACAGTCCTTACTGCGTTAATAACGCAGTAGAAATATGGTGATAAAATACTGCAAAATCAGTCTTAAACCGCACATAATACATGTAATATGTAAAGAAATAACTTCACTATTGTTACTTTTCTTGATAAAAGTTTGGTTCATTTTTTTCAATATTGATTTTCTTGAAATATTTTGGCTCATCTGGAGACGTGCAGCTTTTAAGTCACTTTATTATAATTATGCATTATATCATGAAAAAAACCGTCAATTTTTGTCATACCGTACTCTTCACAGGTAGCCGTTTCCCAAACACCATCAGACGTGCACGTGATAGTGTCAGAGGAAGCACGGAATCTCGAGTCACAGGCTACAGTTGCTGTGTCCATGAAGTTTGTTCCAGAGGTCAAAGTGATATTTCCGTAAGCAATAGGTGGTGGAATCCCACAACCTATGTATGAAAAAAGAAAACAAAATTGTCAAAGACAATAGTATGCTTTTTCAAATGTTGAACGTTCGTTGAACGAAATAATTAGTGCATTACAAAACAAACAAAGAATTTGAAAACCTAAAAAAGTTAATTTCACATAATCGAAAATTTATTTAGTCCCGTCACATAAAAAAAACACACAAAAAACACACACCTCAATGGTTAAAATTAATTGCATCGAACAAGTATTATGCTATCTTTAATTATATAATTATAATGAATAATATAACTACTGCACTTGGTTAGTCAACTTTAAAAGATTATCAATTATTGTGCTTTGAAGTAAATCATGACGACCGAGGTAAAAAAATGAAATTGTTATATTGTAATTGATTATTAAATTATTCATGTCAAAACCAAAATGAAATCAAATGAAACAACACACTGTGAACTTTATCAAACAACTGGAGCGTAACCTTTATTACATGCTTTCCAGTGTTTTACTGTTTTACTGTAATATAACAGATAATTATATTCTTATAAAGCACTAGGGAAATTTATAAAATATAATAATTTATTATTTTCACAGTGGCCGGACTATATTTGAATGCGGATGTAAAGGATATCATAACTACATGAAATTACAGGCAGAAATAAATGCCGTCATACGTAAATTTGGCTTCTTGAAGAAAAGAAAGTCGATATCATCATACATCAGGATCAAATTAGAGAAATTCAACAGAACTATATCTCAAAATTGATGATTTGACGTCATGATTTGATGACGTTATATAGGGGAATGCGCAACATTACACAGCAAAATCAGTAAAATATACCTAAAAAGCATGAAATAAAAGAAAATGTATTTGTTTTACATAATAAGATAGAATAAGAAATATATTTCATTCGTGAACACCAGCCATTCTATTTTTAAAATATTGCATCTGGTGTACACTCAGTGAAATACATGTATATTTCAATCTTACATGTCAAACAAACTAATATCCTCTATGTAGCTAATTACAATGTATCAGGCTTATTTTATAAGAGGAGGAAAGAAGAAATTTTATTAAGCCTTTACAATTACATGAATCTCGTTATACATTAAAACTACTAGATATGCATAAAAAACATTTTGTCACGGTTGGTATAAAATTGTTACAGAATAAAAAATGTTTCAGTTAGTACATTCTGGAGAATAAGTATGAAAGAGGACATTGAAAACCAAGAATTTTTCACTAAGAAAATGTCTTACAGTGAATAAATGGACATTGTTATAGTCATGAATATGAATTCAATAAATCATTTCTTTTCATATTGGCTAATCAAATAATTGCATAGATTACTAGGAACTGATCAGTTGTTTGACCTAAGCATATCGATGAATTAGTACATGCTAGGTCTATAATAAAATTGACGTTTGAGAATTCTTAAAATAAGGTAAGCACTGCATATAAGAATAAAGTGATCAATGGTAGGATACTACGTCATCACGCACCTGCTGAATGCTCCCACTTGGACCATTTTTTCGTCGACTCGAAGGTAAAATACAATTTTACTATAAGAAAACGTTAGAATATCAAAAAATCATGTAGCGCACCAAAGAATGGCTATAGTACTTGAGATAATTGTAATTTTTTTTATAGATTTATTGCCTGGTTTAGGCCTGAAAACGGGATAAGTGTTTTTCTCTGAATGCTCCCACTCGGACTTTTCCCGAATCATATATGAAATAAGGTTGAAAACCTTCTTGAAAATAATTTTTAACGTACCGGAACATAAACCGAGTCATGTTTACACATTTTTCTAGATTAGTTTAAAATATTGCTGTTCAAAAGTCAGTTTTTTAAAGTTTATTTTATAAAAATAGAAAATGCTCCCACTCGGATTCGATTTCTGAGATGCTCCCACTCGGACCCAAATATATATATTTTGAAAGTATGTTGCTGTGTTAAGCTTTTATGGATTAATTTCACAATTTTTACACCATTTTGTCAATAACTAATGTGTTAGACGACATTAACTTTTTCCTTCTTTTTACAGAGATCACTTATTTGATTGTGAAGAATGACGTCGTTGGGCAGGAATAAGGTGCCAAGGCAAAGTTTCAACTGACAGGATCTCTTAACAAAAAGGTGCACTTGGCTTGCGTTGGATCCGAAGGGATGATTAAAATTATATATTGCCAACAACAAAGCTAGGACTATAAGACTTTAAATTGACAGTTTGGATCTCAAGAATAAAGTTTAATTTGTTGAGATGTTTCATAAATGGTGGTGTTTTGTAAAGAAGTCATTATACATTGTTTAGTACCATACTGGATTAAGATTCTGTTGGACTCGTACACATGCATATATTAGAGGCCTGCATTTATTCACTAATTGCTGACTTTAATATCTTGTTAATAACCAATGATTTGCTGTTTTTTAAACTTGTGATTTAGATATCAAAACAACATAACGGTACGTTTATGAACATAAAGAAGTCAATATCTATCGGTTGAATAGTTTATTATAGAACAACATGTAAATCATTTTTGTCATGAACTGGTTAAAAATTCAATGTACTACCATACCATGGCAAATAAAGCTTGCATCACAATTATTGACAATTTTAAGTATGAAAGTTATCATATGTACGTATTTTTTTTACCTATAATAACAACATTGAATAAATAAGAAAACAAAGATTTATGCATTCATTTCTTATTGAAGAGTTCAACTTACACTTTATAGAAATTATATTTCTATTTACCCCCCTTTATGAAATGTAAATTCGGTATTGTCTTTACAAATAATGCTTTTTGGAACATATAATATTGATAAATATTCCTTTCAGCATTATTTTTATGATATAAAGCCATAGAAAATTGATTTATTTCAGGATCTTTAAATGACGTTAACAAAATAACAATTATACAAGAAGGAATCACAGACAGTAAAATCCCCCGCCGAAAAGGAGGAAATACATTTCATAGGGGAAGTAAGCCTTACATATACATGTAAAAATCCAAGTAATGCCACTCGTGAAAAATAATGAAAGTTATAGCCTAGACATAATAAATCGTGACCATAATAACACTCCAATGAAAAAAACTAAGAAAAAACAACAAAGAAGCATTATAATATAAGTGAACACTTCTGTCCTTATGCTCTGCTATTCACTTCTATTAAACATGTTTAATATAAATTTTCAAGTTTATATCTCAAATACCTTTAGATGTTTGGTCCTTGCATTTGTAAACTAATCGTAGTGAATACAAAGAGCAATAACTCCAAAACTGGAGAGTAATGTTGTTATTCTTGTTTGCGGTATTTTACTTTATTGTAATCTATCTTCCAGTGAAATTTCAGATAAATTGATCCTTTATGACACATTGTCCAAAAGTTACGCAAAAATTGAACAAAAGACAATCACTTCAAGGAGCTATTATTCGTGTGCGTTCTTGAGTATTCCTCTCCTAACTGAGATATATCCGCAGTTGGTATCTAAAATATTTGCTCCAGCTATAACGTGCCAAGATGTCCTGTCATGTGCTTCCTAACGTCGCAATGTTGTTTATACCTTTTCCCATACTTGTCACAAACACAAATACTTTCTGCAAAACAAAAAGTAATGATATTTTTAAAATGTATAATCAATTTGTTTCTTATTTAAGCGACTCTATTTAACCAGGAATTTTTTAACAGAACCTACTTTTTTCTTATTCTTAGGCCGATAACTGATCCTCTCAGAAGACATATTCACGAGACTGTTATGATAAAATATGTCACAATTTTAGTGATCTAAACATTAGTATCGTATTTTTAAAATGCTGTTTCATTGAATTCTAACTGATTATATGAATCAATGAACTTGAATATAAAGATATTTTGAAAAAAAATAATATCTTAACACAGCAATGTGCTTTCAAAATTTGTATATATTTCTGTCCGAGTGGGAGCATTTTCCATTTTTATAAAAAGAATAAAGAAAAACTAAATTCTGAATAGAAATATTTGAAACTAATCTAAAATAATGGGTAAACATGACTCGATTTATTTTCCGGTACGTTAAAAGTAATTTTTAAGAAGGGTTTCAACCTTATTTCTTATATGTTTCGGGAAAAGTCCGAGTGGGAGCATTCAGAGAAAAACACTTATCCCGTTTTCAGGCCTAAACCAGACAATAAATCTGTAAACTTTTTTTACAATGATATCAAGTACTATAGCCATCCTTTGGTGCGCTACATGATTTTTTGATATTCTTACGTTTTCTTATAGTAAAATTGTATTTTACCTTCGAGTCGACGAAAAAATGGTTCAAGTGGGAGCATTCAGCAGGTGCGCGATGACGTAGTATCCTACCATTGGTGATGCTCGTCTTTAATCCAAGAACATTGACATAATCGGCATAATCCTTCCTTCTTTCTATTCTGTTCCTACCATATCTGCCTGCTAGAATTTTAAGATTATGCGAAGAAATTCTAAAACGCGTAATAGATCTACAACTTCTTAATTATTTATATTTGACAGTATTCAATAATGTTTAGATGGATATAAATGGTTTTTAAAACATTAATTTAGTGGGTTTTTTATCTGATTGTAATTTTTGTTTAAAGAAATCCAAAACTCCTTGTTTAAAATATACTGAAATGATTTATATTAATGCCATTTGTTTTCAAAAATACATCTCCAAAAGAATATTTTTCTGATAATAATTTAACATTGTTTGTCCTATTTTTGACACCATTTAAAGTTACATTTAATAAATTTCATAAAAAAACTAAATAGCGACATTTCATAAATAAATTGGGTTTAATATCGACTCCAGGTCTTCTTTTGGTGTCCAAACAACCAAAATGAGTTTTATTAGCATAAAAATAGGTAACATCATTGTGGCGAAATGGGAAGTACAATTTCTGTTTGCATGAGAAACTCCGCCTTCGGATCATCCGTACATCAATATTAAATCAACAAACATGACTATAAGTGGCAGTCGTAATTTAACAGTATATTTCCGCATTGTAACGGATATTTTCATACAAATTTAATCTTTTTACGAGATGATTACTTTTACTGAACCCCACGTTTAGTGCACCGTGAAGCTTTAACGGTTAAAGTGTGTTTGCACAAGAACATATCACATTTGCTGTGTTCCGGATAGCAACTATAGAACTGTGACGTAGCGCATACACGAGCTCATTATAGTCTTCATTTGCATGTTAAAATTCGTATACGAACTTTAGTGTTACCGTGGGGTTTCCCGTTTAAAATCCTTATTTATGAACAATATTTGATGAGATTTACAACAAAACTTTTAAACAGGTTAATGAAACTGTAAAATGTTTGATTCTTAGGCCGACGGAAAAATATTTTTACATATTTATTTAATGTAACTTTAAACACATTTTAATGAGTTATTATATATCATTTGTACTATAAGTTTTCAACCAATTTTTCATAACGCCTAAAAATATTTTCACAAACTATAATATGAACTCTTTCTATTTCTTCTGACTTGGTAAAACCTGAGACAGGACATGCATAATTTAGATTAGAGCCAACAAAAGAGCCAAACAATTGTAAAGAAATATAAGGTGACAATTCTACATTATTAATATTGCTGTGTAGTTGTAGAACGTTATATTTTACATGTAGAACGTGACAATTCTACATTATTGATATTTCTTTGTAGTTGCTTTTAAGGCTTTTCCACTTCAAAACTAACGAAGCCGTATAATTTAAAACTCCTCCTAAATAGTTGAAATCATCAAATTTCTGTAATCTAATTGTTCATTATTATAAAAAAAATCATTCTGCCTTAATGAGCCCCTTTTTCTAAATATAAGGCATTTTTTAAAAGTATTAATCTGCAAACCCCAGTATGTACAATAATCATATAATACGTTAGGACTGAATTGTAAATCTTCTATAGAATGTCCTACTAACACCATATCATTAGCAAAAAGTAAGATAATGATACAAAGTTCAAAAATTTACAGACCACAATTTATTCTATTTTGTAAGAATAATTCTAAATCCTCAAATAGGCGCCGACATGGTCGGAGACTTATTTTGATATAGTCCAACTGAAATCTAAAAAAGACTGGGTATGTGTTGCAATATAAATACACGATTAAACAACAATATACATTATGTACAAAGCCTGAAAACATAACAAACAATTTATCAAACTCACGTTAAACAATTTGAACCATAAAGCATGCCTATAAACAGAGTCAAATAGTTTCGAGAACATTTTTAGTTAAGATATGTTCTATCACGTTATGTATAACAAATACCGCGCCGGTTGTACGAAAGCCAAGCTGTGCATGTGATTAAAAAGGAATATCAACAAATAATTTTTTAACGTTTCTAGTAATAAAAGAAGTAAAATGTTTTCAAAAATTACTAAAGGGTGTTATTCTGCTGTAATAAATCGGGATATTTTGTACCTTTTTTATGAGCTTGCTCGATCAAATTTCGGGAAAGTGGCCAGAATCAAAATTGTTATTGAATAAATCGGTTATATGCCCAACGACTATATCTGCTGAAGAGATAAAATATTCGTTTAACGTTATTATCGCTTGGGCAAAATGATTTATTACTTTTAAGACATTTAATTGCTGACAGTACCTTGTTGCAAGTAGCGTACTGCACGTTTGATGACGATAATATGTGTACGAGCCTGTGACAAAATCATCACCTTATCTACAGTTAGCTATATAAACTTTGACTCACACATATCGAGCAACTTTATTCCCGGTGTGTTACATAAAATATCAGATGAGGCCCTTACTTGGTTAATAGGGGTAATAATTTTCGCAGTCAATGTACAGTCTCGCTTTGAAAAAAAATCACACGCTTATTAAATGTCTTTACAGAAAATTTGCATAATGTTATTTTAATGTTTATATATACCAAAAGTAAATATTTGTTTTTGTATTATTGCAAATCATGTCTTTATCGAGGTGATAATTTTTGCAATCAATTTTTTTGAATATCCCGATCACATAAAAATATAATCATTTTTATGTCCAACTCACCAGTTCAAATCACCTGCTAACAAACTGTTCCTTACTCTTTGAAATAAAAAATATCTTGATCAACTATGAAAACGTTAATGATAGTACAGTCATATAGGTGCCTAATCTGACCATATATAAACACCGGCAATGTTATCATCATCAATAAAAGTTAAAAAGAAAACAACATTTTATCTAACTTTTAAAGATGCCTAAAAGAAAGAAAAGCTTCGCTTTGAAAAACAATCACACGCTTAGTAAATGTCTTTACAGAAAATTTACATAATTGTACAGTTTTATATATATTGAAAGTAAATATTTGTTTGTTTTTTTATTGCAAATCATGTCATTTACAGACAAAAATATTGAATCATTTCATATCATCTCAATAGTTAAGAAAATATTTGGGTTTTATCATTAGTTTAAAAGCTCATAATATTAAAAATAATGAGACGTGTGATATTTTGATAATTGAGTTTAAATGTGTTTGTATACGCCAAATATGGTTCTAGTTTGTTTGACCAATCTGGCATTGATACAGTACTAATTTCAAGACAAATAATATCATTATATATTAAGATAAATAATGCGACAGTTCTGGCCATTTTTAGACAACTCAAATCATTGTTTACATTCAATGCTGAACATTTATATAAATATTGATAATTATAATATCATAATAATGATAATGATAATAATAATTATTATTATTATAATAATAACCTGAAGCATAACCAATATTTCCCTCTTCCGTAGTCATCCCTTCTGTTGTTAAACATCCACACATTTCTTCTCCGACGGTTTGTAGAATACGGCAACGCACGTGTCATAGCGTGGACACTGGAACGCACACTGGATATCGCTTTGTATATTGAGCACATTGAAGACAATACCGGACTCAGGACAGGTTAATCCGTCAAAAGTTCCATCATTCAAGAAATTGTTGAACTGAGCAGAGGAAACAAGGCAACGCAACAAGCCTAGAGCGAAAAGGTGAAATATATTACATAAAACTGTGTTGGTCATGATTTAAAAAGTAGAATTGCAATGCAGTTTGCTTCTTTTTAACTTTCAACAGCGCATTCTCAGTAAGAAGTGAAGTGCGTTACATCTTATCACTGCGCTTGCTTAATCTGCTATAGTTCATATCAGGCACACACGTTTGTGATTCATGCTTTATTGATGGCTTATAATGACATGCTTATTATCATCAATAATCAATCACATTTAACGGAAATTACATTGTCAATAATTCAGACAACTGATGTTTGTAATGATAGTTCTAATCCCAGTTAATGCATATTATTTTTGGTTCATAAAATTCTTGTTAATTCATTAGTTACGCTTTGATATGGTATAGATGCCCTGATACCGAAAGGTCTCAAGCTACTACGCATGTAGTAGTTATGTAGTACAGCAAAATATGAATACTAACATACTTAGTGTCAAGCTCTATTTGGCTTCATTAATAACCACTTTATTACGTCACAAATTGTCTATTTTTTAGGAACGCAGTTCTATGAAGCACTATGAAGTGCTATGGAAAATAGAAGACAAAGTTTGACCTATACGTGTAACAATTGATATAATACATACACACAAACAATAACAATCAATGACTTTGTAAATTTCTAAATTTCGAATCATTTTCGCTAAGAAAGCAATTACACTAAAGCCGCTCGAGCATTCTTACAGCAATTTTGCATAAAAGTACATTTTTCGTACTCATATAGTATTTGTCAACGTGTTTTCTAAAAAAATAATTTTCTTAAAGATTATCTTATTTATTAACATGTTTCTAAGTGATAAAAACGTCTTTTGTCTTAACAAGTACGTCATTGTTTCCAAAGTTTTTTTTTTCTAACATAAAATAGCTAGTTATATTTCGTCACACGAATAAAAAAACATTATAGAAAAATCGGACATAAAAATGTACAATTTAATAGTTTAAAGATGTTTCTTCAAGGAATTAAACATAAAAGTATTCTTTGAAACTCAAATATACCAAAGTTAATCGTAGAAGAAAAGTTATTATGTGAAGATCCTTTAACGATCGATGAAATTCAATGGCAAAAATGAAAAATTGAAAAGAACCTTGACCCGATGGAATTAATGTCAAATTATTTAAATACGAAAAAATTACAAGATTGTATATCGAAACGGGCAAAAAACTATTTTGTTTCAATGTACTGTACAAGAACTCGATTTGAGTAAAAAAGGCAATTTTTAAATAACAGATTGAAATCGTAGTGAAAAAATGAATTATATAAGCAATTTAGGGGAAAGTAGTAAAAACATACTATTATGAACAATAGTGAAAACAAACATGCAGGCAAATAATTATGTTACGCTTCTGAGTTAACCAAAAAGTATATATTTTACAATATTCACATATCGACAACATATATAAAATAAATTCTAAACATTCGAACAGTTCAAAGTATTACGTAGATATGAATAGTTGAAACACTTTCAAATTATTACATTTGTCCCTAAAACCTTGTTAGGAATGACTGAAAACACTATTTAAATATTTTCACATTGGTCCCTTACACAAAAACAAAGAACGTAAGCAAAGTTCTCACAAGGATTCAAATAAAAATAATAAACAAGGTGAAACAAGTAAACTTCAGCTAAAATAAAGAGCAATATATTTAAACCACGATGGATTTTTCTTATTCAATTGACCCATAGTTATCATAATGGCAATGGTTAAAGTTTTATCAGTAAATTATTTAGTATCAGTAGTAAAAGAAAAATTAATATAAACCCTTGTGAATTTCTAAAATGAATAATTAGTTATCAATTAGTAAATTGTTATCCCCCCCCCCCAGAAATTTAAAGAGCAATGTAAAATATCTAACCATCTGTAAAGTTAACAATATTCCATACAGAGTGATTTTTAATATCAATAATGTCAATAATAAATGCAATATATCTATAGTTAATCATTTATATAGAGATGATTGGGTTTTGGGTTTGTATTAAAAATCTTTTCCTAAAGAGATGCGCATATGTGTGCAACTTTGAATAAAATCAGATAACCGCTTAAAGTATATAAAGCTATTTATCTGCTTCAAAAATTATTGTTTGAATTTAAAAAAAAAATACTTCTAAACTTTTTGTATGAAAATAACATGGTAGACAATTGCCTTAATAGCGAATGACGCATGCAAAAAAATCATAGCTAAACGGATAAAAACCTACTTAAAATAGCAAATTATATTTTGTCCCGGAACGTTTTATTCTGTTTACGTACAATATTCAAGTATGTTAAATAACAGAGACGTTCTATGTTACAACTTTTTCGGGAATCAAACATATAATAATGGAACCAATATAATTTTACTGTTGATAAATTCTATAAACATATTTCATAAGACATAGATTTATACCCTTTCATTAACACAATATTACATAAACATAAACAGTAGCGACCAGTATTTCACTTTAAATGATATTAATTTAACAATTATTCATATTGTAAAGTATAGAAGGAAATTTAAAGCCTTAATTTTAGTAAAAAGAAAAAGAAAAAACAGAAATGAAATAGATTTAAAGAAATGGAACAAGTCACCATAAGCTTCTAATGTGTGCAAGGAAATAAAAGTCAAAATTTTAGTATATAGGAAAAGAAAAAAAATAAATGAAATAACTTTAAAGAAACGGAACAAGTCGCCATAAGCTTCAAATGTGTGTATCATAAACTAGAAGAAATCTAATAGCTAGGTTATTGTCTCATATTTTTCCAGGATGTGTTATTTGTATTTAGTAATAGTGAACCTATCTGGGTCAAAATCGAGCAAGATATCCACCTCCTGAAAAAGTACGAAAGAAAATATCTCCAATATGTACAACACAATTTTTTAAATAACTTCTCAACTTGACTAATGCAACACATCCCCAATAAACTGGAAACCACTACGCGAATCCCTAAGGAACAGAACATAAAATATGTAGGCAAATACTTGAAATAGATTACTTGTAAGATATTAAATGTTATCCCATATAACTCCGACTCCCATGCTGTGAATTGATAAAACGTAATATCCCCCAAAGGGCATCGCAGTATCAAGGATTAAATTTCACATAATGTTAATTAATTTTCTATTTTAATCAAACATTTGGATATCTTATTTCTAACTGGAGACCGAAATCACGGAATTTTAAATTATCTAGCAATTTATAAGAGAAAAAAATAATACCCAGCAACTTTATAGATTATATGGTCATGTTCTCAATATGCTTCGTGAATAACAATGAATATCTTTTGTTATTCAAGCATGTTAATTGACAAATATATTTTGCTAATCATATAAAATATTACTATTTAAATATTTCAAATAATAAAGAAAACACATAATCCCTAAAGAACGCCCCAAAACAATAAAATTTAAAAATGTTGCAGGCTTGGTTTAATTGGGCCTGTGTCATTCCATTTACATATCGCAATTAAATGTTAGCAAAGTACAAGTACTATGCATCGCTTTTTAATATTACAATTTCGGAAAAAGCGAATCGAAATAGAATGTTATCAAAGCAAAGCAAGCTGTATTCGTTATTATTTCTTTAACATAACACATTATGCAGTCATGTATGTATGTGTATATATACGGGTGTCCTCACAGTTTATTATTTACCAAAAGGTGACCTATAAATGTTTAGTTTATAGTACTTTTTACTTTGACTGATACTAGATATGTATGCAATTCGATTTTTTGGGATTTTTTTACCTCGAGCATAATAAGGAGTGGTATAGATATCTTGATTCTGCAAATGACAAAGTGGCGAGGGGGGTTACAGTTGTTATTTGATATGGATCTGTGGAACTAGAAAATTGAAACGAGGCGAAATTGATCAAATTTAATTCAATATATAATAAAGATATCTCATAGTTATACCAAGTACATTGTTTTTATTTTATTATATAAGGTTTGAAATAAATTAAAATATCCAAATGCACTGTTGATCCTTACTGGGCTGTTGGCAGTTATAATAATAATGTCTTATTCCCTTTCATGTCAAAGGAATTTGAATTTACGTTGACATGATGAAAGCATGTGTCTTGTATGTACATAAATAATTGAAACAAGCGTTTTGAAATTTTCTGAAATATGTCAGCAACTAGCGGACTAAAAACAGTCTGTAAACATTCTCTTTGAAAAGGTATTTTCTTTTCTCCGAAGGGGATAAAAACTGTTTCTTATAGCTTAACAGTCACAATAAGTGGGGTGATAGGAAGAAATAATCTTAAATTGTAAGTGTTAATAAAGTCAATAAAAGTGTAACATCTTCTGTGTTCCCATACACCAGCCATAACATATTCATCGATATGAAAGTTATAAGGCTCAGTGATCCTTGACAAAAAGAAATATCTTAGTTGTTGTTTGGAAAAGGTTAATCTTGTACATTTATACATTTTGTTGATGTAACTTACGATTCCTTTTCAACATTACTAACAATATTCCATTGTATTCGACACAGTAAAATCGAATAAAACAGAAAATGTTTAAAACGCCGACAATGATGCTACTATACCTCATTACTAGGTAGGCAAATGACATTTAATCACGAACGCATAACTTGAATGTTTAAACGGTTTTAACTGATTTTTATTCCTATTTATTTGGTTTCTGTCAGCGTTCCATCTTGACCAAACCTGTCAAAGTTCGAAGTATATTTCAGTGATGGTAGCCATTTATGCATTTAGTCATTTTTGAAATCAAAGTGTTTTATATATGCTTTACTTCATTCGGTGATGTCTTTAACATTCTTATGGCCTCAATATTGAGATCATGTACTGAAAATACCGTGGTATCTCTAACGGTTCTTCGGTTGACCATGACGACTTTTGACGGAAACGATCACCAGAAATGTTACATTTTAACTTGCATTTGAAATACGCACTCCATGGCAGAAAATGTTTTCTTTCATATACATAAGCTTAAAATATCTTACGATATATAAACATTCGGCCCTTAAATTCTATTAGAGATTCAGCCCAACACTATTGTGGCAACACTATTGTGGTGATGATATGACAAGTTAGTGTCGTTCAATAACAAGGAGCAAATGGTCGAAAAGAAACAGAGTGTGAGCTATATACGCAAGAACTATGGACGAAACTAAATAAAATTGAATTTACAACCCACTTTAAGGGGGTTAGATATTATGAAGCCACAATATCACTTACAATCTGTCAAGACAAAATAAAGAAAAGTGATATAATTCCCATTGGAGAGATCGCTAGAATATGCTGGTGTTTTATTTGAAGACTTTGCAAGCGAACCTAGTGTCATTTCTCAATTGACTTCTTCCCACAGGTAATTTTATCTATTTTTATTGATCACCCTCATAACCTGATATTTTTGTAGTGATTTAAGGTTGCCATGTCTTTGAAATTTGAGAGTAATATAAACAGTTCGATGAGATCAGTAAAATGATTATTACCACATATATATAACAGTTACACTATATTTGTATATCATATCAGTAATAAGGAGCATAGGTTGAAATAATTTACTACGACTTTTTCTTTGTTGTTTTTGTGGTTTTGGTGTAATTTTTGCCAAAGTCTTAAGGCATTAAACATTGCATTTAATCTTTTAAATCGAAATTCAGATATACATTAGATTATTAGAATGATCCTTTAAATGTAATGTAAAATGTAAAAAATTAAAGTACACATGATTTTACCAACAAATAACAAAGCTGTAACTCACATATTATTTCAACCCACTCCAGTATGACATGTACTTAATCACTGTATTTGACGTATAGAACAGTTTATCTGTTATTTCATTTTATATGTTGTAGACTAGTTGATGTCACACCATTCTGATTAAAGTACAGAAAGTAAATCAAACATTTATACAAAGCAATTTACGCCTACATTAAAAAGGTTATGCTTAAATGTCTTTTTAAATTTGCATTTAATCATAGTCATTGCTAAAGTTATTAATTATTGCTAATTCAATATTGCCTAGTTAACTGCACAAAAACAATATAATGTACCGTTTCCATTCAAGCAAAGCCAAAATAAAATGTTGAAACATTGATCACTTTCAGTTCTTTATTCAATGAAATACATGTAAGTCGAACTTGTATTAAGCAATTCTGTTTGATGGAATACTATTTTGCAGAAATATATTAAAATCTAGAAAAAAAATCTGACTCAATCTATCCTTTTTAAGTAAAAGCATACACTATGTTTGGAGTTGCATTCTCCTTTGCTTTTCATCTTAAGTAAGCCATTTTTTAAAAAGAATCAGCTAGCAATTAGAGAATAAAACAAACCCTCCATGTATAAACCTTAAAAATGTTTATTTTACATTTAAAAAGAGACTGTATAGCAATATCAAATTTGAGAATAATATACGCTTTTTCTTGATTTCCTTTCTTTCGTTGTTGTTGTTGTTGTTGTTGTTGTTGTTGTAAAGACAATCCTAATATCTAATTTGTGTTTTTGTGATTGTTTCATTAGTTATACCGAAAATATGTCAAAAAAGCGCAAGTTTCATAAGCAAATGCGTTTGATTATTTATAATTTCAAAAACGTTTGGCAAAGTAAGTGATTTCAACATAGTTTTGTCTCCTTCAAGAAATAATTTCAAAACGATCGTATAACACGTAGGTGTTGTAAGAAGCTTTTACTAGGTTTGCACGATTTCTTTTATCTCTAGGAATGTTAGTAAGAAATATGTATGGTGACATGTGAAAAATGTGTCTCATTATGAATAATTTATTTATTTTTGTTGGTATTTTGAATTTTCTTTTCACAGAAATATTTGAGTAAGTTGAACATTGTTGCTAACAGTTTTAGATATTTAGGCAAGAGACAGTGTATCAAAGCCAAATGGTCACTCGGGTTATTTGTATATAGTGTCATTTTTGACCACGATGTCCTAAAATAAATTTCCCAATACAAAATGTGTCTTCATTGAAACTGTGCAATTTTTTTTAATTTGATGAACGTTGTTTGTGTCGTATTGTCTCTGTAAAATTCGTCCCGTATTTTATTAGAAATGTTTAATTTTTGATCCAAAACCATTTTGGATCGTTCGGCAAGACATTGCTGATGTGTTGGTGATATTTTAAATCCCTTAATGTTTATCATTTTCTGGTTCTTTTACTTCGTCTAATCACCTAAATATTATGTCCCAGTGTGTTTTGGGTTTTGTTGTTGTTGTTAATTTTTTAATTCGTCCTTTGCAGTTGGTTGTTACTCGTATACTTCAATAACCTTGTTAATTTTCCGTTCATTTAGCTTCGTACAATCTTCTCTTGTTAAGTACTATGTTATAATAGCTGAATTCTAACTTGGTCAGCGTACGATTATCATGTTATGATACGCAAGTATTTAAATACACATTCTTTATTGAACTTATCCTTCAACAATTACAAATTTACCGTTTTAGGAATCCTTCGTTGAATAATTGTATTCGCATGTCATTATATTAAACAATATCAAAAAAACATTGACATGAAGCAAGTGACAATAAAGTGAAAGAAGAAAAAAGTTACAATAGTTATCCTATGGTGTAGTATTTAAGTATTATGATTGTGTCATTCTCATAGTTTACAGATTCTTGTCAAGTTATAAGTACGCATCAACGAAATCCACTTGCAATTTTTTCGTCGTACGGTTTTCGTTTGCAACACTGTTTCGTTATATAACAAAAAGAAATATACCTTCGTATATTAGAAATATCGCATGAATTTAATGTTGTAAAAAGATTAAACATTCTTTTGTTAAAGTGTTTTAGGCTATATATCTGCTGCAAAAACACTGTTTGGATTTTAAAAAGAATTGTGCCAAAAATATTATCGTTTAACAGAAACAGCACTCATTTCAATAGAATTCCCGAAGAAATTAGTTCAAAAATCAGCAAAACTAATAGTAACAATAAATTTGTCATGAAAACACATTAAATCTAATTCCCTGATTGAATCGAGCGACGATATGTGACCTAAATGTGTTGCAATTGGCGTCCAAAAGACAAAAATACATTCAAATACCTTTCGTTCTTTAAATCGTCGTCGAGTTTGGTTATTGTACAATATGTCCTGTCTACCAAATGACAATATCTGGGAAGTTACAGTTAAATCAAAATATTTATAACGATCGTTAATGTAAAACCATTATGAAATGTAATTAATTACCTATTGTTGTGTCTCCTAAAACATAACCACTACCTTTTTTCTCTCGTGCGCAAATTTTGAACCTTTGAGTTTTGAGAAATACATGTATGTTAAAGTCTAGAGGAGATTATGACACAAGTGATAAAAAATGACAAACAGGTTTATAACTTTTTGAATAGCCCTCGTTCTACTTCTTTCTACGTCAATAATAACACGATTGAACTTGTTTAAATTGATTTAATTACATTGCAGCGTTTGGATTTCGACAGTGTATAGTCTGATTTCATGAACGTTCATATAAAAGTAATATGGCTTTTAAGCAGGGATGGAGACTTTGTGTGTTCCTTATTTGCTTCTATTTAGCTCGGTTATTCTTTTGCATTCAAATAACCACTAATCGTTTTCATATTTTAAAAAGGAATAAGGCAATAAGACAATGCACAGGAAGTATCTTAGAAAAGGTAATTATCATCACACTCTTTTAAAACTATTTTTAATTCTACGACTTTTGTGAAAGCATACTTTTAATGATGTGGGTATGGTCAAAAAAGGATTTCTATTCCTAGTACAAAATATAAACTTGATATTCGAAAGTTGTCGTATGGAAGACTAAACAAGAAAAGATTACATAAAGTGTATTTATAAAGGTTAGAAAAACAATGCTACTCCACTCGTGTGTGGAAATAAAACTTAATATATTTATAACAACAATGTTTGGTTGTGTGTGCAACTTTTAAATCAAAAATGAGGTTAATGCATTTAAACTTAGTCTATAGAAATGTGGATAATTCAATTATTTTACTATAATTAATGAATTATCTCATTCCAAGCGTATTTGCCACTATTTGATTTACTTACAAAAGCCTAAACATTGAATAAAAAATCGATTGTATTATACATTATAGATAAGGGTCATTCTGTGAAATTTATTAGTTTTATGACATTCTTAAATTACTTGTAAAAAAATGTTTTAGAATAAATTAGAAATCATGCTAGATTTAGTAAGAGATTTAATTATTGGTAATATGGCGTTTGACAGACCATATGTATTCAATATTACTCAAACGTATCTACCGGGTATTTATATATGGGATGTCCATTTTATACTCGATATTGCACAAATTGGTTAATTACAAAGTAAAGATTTATTAATAAGATTAATTTTATGAAACTGAATAACCATTTTATACTCGATATTCCACATTTTTAAATATATAGTAAAGAATTGGAAATTGTTTGACATAGCGATATTTTACAAAACTTTAGACCTTTATTTTATAGACAGAGAACGTGGGCTACCGGGTATCTGATGAAACAGGCAAATGTGAGGCCCTGCAGAAAGCTTGGCTACATAACCAAACAATAGAAAGTGGATACGGCTATGCTAAAAAAATCATTACGTCAATGATGTTTAAGGAGCCTTTGGCCGTAAGTATAAATACAAATCAAAACTAATTTTCGAATTGTCTTTGATTAATATATTTTGTATTATATACTAGTAGTGTAAACTAGTTGTGTAAACTATGATAATATGGTAAGGTTTTGACTTTCTGTACAAAAAAACATCACCAAGTTAGCTCAATAGGTAGAGCGTTAGATGTGTGAATTAGGCGATCCGGGTTAAATATCCGAATGGTGCAGGTCACTTTCGTTGTGATTGGGATCTTTGTGATCAAAAGTAGCCTCGTTCCTTTTTTATAAACCGTAACAAAACTTTAAGAAAAACAAATTCTCTGAAACCCTTAATCTCTTAGTGATTTTCATAACTATGTTTGGCTTTCCATCGCAACCTGTGACAACTGTTGCAGCCAAAATTCCATGACAACCAGTGACTTCCATTGCAATTATTTCCTTTTCTTTGCAACCAGTTCAATTGCAACCATTGACACTTCTTACAAGCCTGTGATTTCAAAAGCAAACATTTCTTTCCGAGTTATCCACTTACTTCAGTAGCAAACACTAAAACCAACCAGTAACGTAAATTGCAACCATTGGCATTCCTTAACAATCAGTGACTTTAAAAGAATGCCTGACACCCCTTAGCAACCATATACCTCATTTGCAACTATTGTGTTTCTAAGTAGTCAGTAATTTCCATAGTACGCATATCTTTTTTCCAAAGCAACCAATAACTTTCATAGCAATAATAACTTACAATCCAGTGAATATCATACCATTTATTGATTATCTTATATTTCATATGCTGATTTAAGGTAGACCATGGGTAATGGGCACCATAAGGAACTGTAAAATTGACAACATAGGACAGTTACATGTCTTCAAGGTCACCTGTATGCAAAATTAAATAAAATTTACCGTGTGGTTTATGAGTTATGGATATACATGTATTTCTAAACTAAGACTTTGTATTTAGAAGGGCTTATTTTCTGAAATGAGGAAACTCTAAATAATCTGTAATATCATATTATAAAAAATGTTTTTCTATTGCTCATTGTTAAGAAACAAATAATAACATTCAGGTAACACATAACACAAGCAAAATGTTTGTTTCTAAACAAAATGTTCTTAATACGTATAAAATTGTTACCCTACCCCACCCACTTTTAACACTAATTTTACCATTTCCCTATCTAAAATGCCTTATTCAAAATATCCCTAAAATTTATCGAAATGAGGGTCTGTTTTCAAAGTTTGCCTAAATTTTCTCAAAGGTATATTAGTTGATCATGCAAAAAATAAAATACTTTTACCTTGTAGTTGTTATTTTATCAAACTTTGAAAATATCTGGTATCATATTTGCTGTAAATTTTGGCATTATTTAGCAAAAAAATACGTAAAATAATTATATAATTTAAATCAAACTTTTTTTCTTCCACAAGGGATCAAAGAGATACATAAATAATGTTAAAAAGAAAAAAAGAAAGAAAAAAAAAGTTGCCCCTTCTGGGGTTTGAACCCACGCCCCTCAATTTTAATGTAGTTTACAAGCGATTCTAGCCTATTTGAATACTCTTCAAAGTGGAGGTAATGCATTACCCATGGTCTACCTTAAACTTTGATATCAGTTGACAGTGATTGAAATCTAACCTTTGCGTTCGATTTATAGTTACCAGTTGTCAGTAAGAGCATTAAAGACAATATATATGAGCAGCAAATAAGCAGAATAAAGGCCGTCATGGCCAACATGTCCTTACACGTATGTATAGTTGAAACCTTTTGTAAACAACTTGACTTTAAATGTAAAAAGATTAATATGAATAAACAAATGATGAACATCTTTCAATTATCCCTCATGAGTGCAATACAAAACAGTTTCAGTAAAATTTCAAAATGCAGGTCGTTCAAGGGTTTTTGTTTTTAGTAGTAGTATTTGTGTTTCCTTTTTTGCAATTGACAGTCCTTTAGAAACATGTATTTTAAGAAAGAGGTTACTGTTAACTGATAAATTTGCTAAACAAGGATACTTCTCTTCAATTAAATGTTCTTAAATTATCCTGAAAGTCAATTTTTTATAAATATAATGCTCAGATGAAGATTTATCAATATTGTACGTTCCAAAAATCATTATTTGACTGTAAAGATATTACCGGATTTACATACTTATATTAATAAAGGGGGTAATTAGAAAAGTTATTTTCTATAAATTCTAGTCAATGTTTTCAATAAAAAATGAATGAATGTATTTTTAAATTAATGATTACATATAATGTGCACAATATATTTGCAGTACATATTTTACATATTATTCGATGTTTGAAAATTAATTTTTTTCACTAAAGTGTGGTTTACAACTTCAATTACACCATACAGGATCTTTAAAAGTTTATATTGGCTAACCACTTAAATATTTAGCAAAGTAGTTAAACTTTGATATCAATTTTTACTCTACCAATCAATGTTCTATACTGCAATTGCTTTTATAACTTTCACCCCGAAGAAAAACAAAGCGATGCGTATAATTTTCTTTCAAAAATTACTATTACATGTTCTATTATATGATAGATGCGTCTGTGGCCAATTTGTTAAGGGTGATGACTTCAAACCACTTGCCCCTCACTGTTGTGGGTTCAAATCCCGACAAGGACTTTGCATTCTTTTATGTGAAGAAGCTATCCAGCTAGCTTTCGGAACGTCGGTGAGGTCTTTCTCCACCAGTCAAGCTGGAACGTCGCCATATGACCTATACTATATCGGTGTGACGTAAAACCCAAACAAACAAACAAACTATTATATGACAAACCAGCAGATACTTGTTGTTTCTAACAATTTAAGCAAGAAAAATATTAGTTTACTTTGCTTGCAATGGTGTTTTCATTTTGTTGGCTTCAATTTAGGAATATTCGCACCTACAGCAATGGGCAATTCCAGGCGTGCTTGTCAATGGTTCCCAAATTGACGTGTTCATCTCAAACCCAAACATCGAAAATGGAAAGCCGACGTAAGATGTTTTTGTTATTATACATATGTTTTGTTATCATCAAAAGTATTATAACAAAAAGGTTTGTTATATTCAAACATAAGTTTTGTCAATTCTACCATTTAATTTGTTTTGTATGCAACGCCATACAAGCTTGATTGTATACGTTGCAAGGGCGAAAGTGCGTTAAATACTGACGGAGCAAACCTAATACATTCATGATAAATTGTTCCATCGTTAATATGAAATGCTATTAGGAATTATTCTACATTTTAGCCATCATAAAGTTCGTCAATGATTTCTTTCGTATTGCATCGTTTAAAGCATTTTAAAAATATTAGAGAGGGAGCAATATTTACAAAAAGTAAACAACAACAAAAACCACCATGCTCGTATTCAAGCACCATATTAATTTCCAATTGGTTTTCTTAAATGTCCATGCGCAAAGTTATGCTGTTGATGATAAATTATTTCATTGTTTGTGTACAAACAGGCTGAAAACTGTAGATGTTCCAATAGAGCGATAAAAACAAAAACAAAACAACACTACATGTACATTTGTTTGAAAACCATAGAGGTGCATTTCTGATCTTCAGATAATTTTGTCCGTCTCTATTGTATGGCCAAATTGTGAATTGTTCTGGCTGAGAGGTTATACAAAATCTGAGTTCTGTCTCAAATCTTAGGAATTTCACTCATCAGTATGCATTCCTGAGCTTATTTCTGACCAATCAAATACCTCAGATCTGAGTTCGAGGTTAGAAAATATCTTTATAACATTGGATCCTGGATTTTGAACTATCTAGGTAACTTGTCAGCGTTCAATTTGTATTTTATCTAAGGATATTAAACATATTTCATCTCATATTATCTGTTTTAAAATAGATGTTAATATGTAAATGAAATCTTTTGCAGTGAAGCCTTTAGGATGGTAATAACTGGCAAGTCTAACTGGATCGTGCTTATGTAAGTGTATGTATGAAACTGACCCTATTTCAATTATGCTGCCTCTGAGATGTCTTCAGGGTTTCTGTTTTTTTCTATACTCTTTTGTGCCAAAAGATATTATTAATATAAAGTATTTTAAGTGAACGTAATTTATATCATACGTATTTATTTATAACCAATAAATTCAAAGTATGGATGAGGTGTCTTTCTCTAAACACAAGAATTCAAAATTGCTGAATAAGAGACATGATAGTAAAGCTAAATGAATAATGTTAAACGTCTATTATGCCTAAACAATGCTATCATGTTTATTTCTCAACAAACAATTGTTTGGTATCTTGTTAAAAGAAATCTGGAAACAAAGTGATCCCTCGGAAGCATTAATCACAACAAAATTACACGGGAATTCCAGACTCGATTTGATTGAGTCTGTACATGTCTGGGGCGTTCCACCACATTAAAGCTAGAAACTCGCCATATAACGTATACTGTGTTGGCGCTACGTAAAACCAAACAAAAAATAAAAATCTTGTTACAGTTTAGGATTGGTTAATTATCTGCCACGTTCATGAACTGTCTTTAGTTTCTTTTGTTCAGTTTACGCTTGGTATAATGATAGTGAATAAGTATCTTGGTTGGCAGTCAGAATACAAGTCTTTTTAAATGTTGCATTCCTTTTGGCACATAACTTTATGTTCAATGCCACTTTGTTCTATTGTTGAACATGCTCTTAATAATCTATAATTTAAGCATTATGAAACGAATGTTTAACATTTCTGAAGGATTAAAGGATATTAATTTCTGAGGTATAAGTGCCGTAAAACTAAATCGATTCATTTTGCAAGAATACTTTACTTTTTTAAATAGATTATAAAAATAATAAATCAATTTTAAAATCAAAGATTAACATAAATGTACACATTTACACCGAAGGTTTTTTTTTACTAATCAAATGATAGTTGAAACGTTGGTGCAGCAAAAAAAAAACGTCTTAACATAGATATCCTGTATTCATTTTAACTGCTGAAAGAAATGCCTTTGAGTTAGCCATTTTAAAAAAGCTTGCAATGAATAATTATGTATCAAATATTTAAGACATGACAAGTTTAACTCAAGTGAATAAACTTAAATATTTTTCTTTTGCCTCTGAGTCAGTATGTGGTAAAACTTAAACAAACTAACAGAAAAAGCGTTGAAAGGGTTGAAATTAAAATAATGCTTATTGTGTTTATTTAACCAAATAAAAACTGATTCAAACAAATTTAAATTCGCTGTTAAATATCTTTGACATTATAATAATTATATGAAAGATAAGATAAGTTTCCTCCAATTGCAATGAAAGACATAGCCTATAACATGGCAGGTCGTCATAAGTTACACCTGGAATTATATTTAAACAAACCTTTCAAACTTAACAATAAAACCATTGATTTGAGTTATTCACATTTTATTATCATCAAGAACTAATACTTATCTTTTTAGTTTTGTATTGTTATGCACTTATAAAAGAGTTTATCCCGACATTTTTGTGAAAGCAATACAAGTATAAAAAAACATTTACATTTAATAATATATTTAATATCCGTTTACTAATAAGTGAATTTATTAATTATGTTATTATAATAAGTTATATTGTATTGTAATATCATTTTATTTCTATACGTAATACTTCATTATAAATCTTTCTTCCTCTTCACTACCTTTTCATCTTTTTGTGTGTTTTTTTTTTCAAGTACTATTCTATTTTGTATGTTATATTAATATAAATGTTAATTCGATTTAATAATATATTAATTCTAAATATAATCAATATAACATATACTCTGTTTCTTGAAGCATTTAAATACATTACAATATATCAAATTATGTGTGTGTTTTTTTTGTTTGTTGTTTTTTGGGGGGTTTTTTTGTTTGTTTTTTTTTTTGTTTTTTTTTTTTTTTTCATTTATATAAACTCATGTTTTTTGTTCTTTATATTATATTCGTCTCTTAGTAATCTCTTAGTAAAAAATATGTAATGAATTGAGCGCCTATTATTTGTCAAATACTCACATAGGAGACGAATTTCATAAGACACGTTGTTTTTCATTCTAATCCTGTTTTTTTTATGATTATTTGAATTGCTTTGTGTATATTGTTAATTGTTACACGCATATATATTCTGATAAAAAAAAATATATGTTAAAACTAATAAGTGAATTATATATTTATCAACTTTATTGCAGATCATATCAGTCGGGAACACAGTTTCGAGCTCTAGACGCTGATCCAAGGAATGAATACCCGAGAATTGAAATGCCATCTGTATGTTTTACAAGGGATATTGTTAAATTATCTATTGTTTTTCAAACGGAATTTGCCAAGGTAATCAGTTTTAATAAGATTGAAACAATATATTCATTATAAGTAATGTAGTGTCATGTAACGCCATTTAGTATGTATTTAGCATGTATAGTAAAATCGAAAAAAAAATCAGAATTCCTAAAGAAATCTCAAGATGGCAAATTTGACAACGTTGCAGGCTCGGTTTGATTGAGCCTGTTTATGGACGATAGTGGTAATTGCATGTTACCGTCCATACTCCCTAGCACGCACCGGCTTAATTGAATTAAGCATTTAACATGAACCGAATGTTGAGCTGTTCTAATTAATTTTAATCAGATTGTCAAATGTTTTATTGAAGTTAGACCGACAATATACAAATGAAGAAACTTAATTGGTAAAAGAAGACCTTAGGCGCCTATACTTGTATTACAACGGACATGTGCGGACATGCACTTACAGAAACTCCGCTGATATACTATAACCTTGTTTGACAGCTACATTAGAAAGAAGGATTCGAAGTCTCTGTAGAGATTCATACATGCAATTCGTCATACTACAAAAACATACAATTACGTTCAAAATATTATCAAATTAAACGCACAATTAACGAGATTGTCTTGTTTTGAAACTAGCAAAATCACTTTATATATTCCTTTTTATATGTAATAAAATTTGACAAAGATGATGCTTGTCCTGATTGTGGTGGTCATATAAACACCATAAAAGCACGCATGGAAGTAAGAACATGTTTCTGAATGTATGTCCTTGACTATA
>NW_026854591.1:0-15692 GCF_026571515.1 Ruditapes philippinarum
TGACTTTAGTCGAGACCGTTCTAAAACTTAACGGTTGAGAGAGGCAACAACTGGGTACTCATTTGCTCAACATTTGACTCAAGTTTGAATAAACTTGGTAACACCCATTAGAAGATGTTTACATGCATAATATCTTAGCTCTAGTTCTTTGGGGGTTTTACTAAAATATACATAAAAGGGAAAAACAATGACCCCCTAAGGCGGGCCAATTTTTAACCAGGGCTTTTATATGAACAAACTTGGTAAAGACATCCACTAGAAGATGTTTCATGCTTAATATCTGAGCTCTAGCTTTTTTTTGTTTTTTATAAGAAGATTTTTAAGTTTTTTTTTCTATATAATACATAATAAGGAAACTAAATGACATCCCCCCGGCAGGGCCAATTTTCACCCCAGGGCATTTATTTTGAACAAACTTGGTAGACACTGACTAGATCATGTTTCATGCCCAAATATTTAAGCTCTAGCTCTTTCGGTTTTCTAAAAGAAGATATATTTTAAGTTTTTTCTTTTGGTTGCCATGGCAACCAGAGTTCTGTTTAAAATTAAATTATTTGAACAATTTTTAAAGTTGACTACGAAAGGAACATTCCTGTGAAGTTTGGATGAAATTGGCTTAGCGGTTTATGAGGAGATGTCGTTTAAAGTAAAAGTTTACAGACGGACGCCGGACAAAAAGCTATCACAAAAGCTCACCATGTCACTTTGTGACAGGTGAGCTAAAAACAAGAACTGATCATGACCCAATTAATTTATGATTGTCAACATGCGCAGCTTATTTGATGTCGAAAGTACCTGATTGAAAAAAAGTTAAATGATACTTTGATAAATCTTTATTTTATAGATCTGCTTAATTTTGATATTTGAAATTCTATACCAGCCTACCTTGATACTTATTTTAGAGATGAAAATTAAACATATAGTGTACAATGAAAATCCGTGGTATCTTTATAAGGGAAAAAACTTGGTATACCATGGTATTTTCTTTCTGGCAGTACCCAACTCTATACCATTACAAGTACTTCTGACCACAAATGATTATGACGAATTTTCCTCTTTTGAGTCTGAATATATAAGTGATGATTATAATTAATAGGGTGATGACATTTTGATGATAGTGGCTGTGATGATGATGATGATGTTTCTAGTGGTGATAGACTGATGATGATTTAGGTGATCATCGTTTTAATAATGATGATGTGATTATGATTATTATTGAATGCGTTCCAGAATAAAAAAGGAAATTCCAGATGTCCTTTTTCCGGGGGTCGACCTAAAGGCACTTTTTCGACAACAAATTTACATGCAGAGAGTGTTGGCTGACTTAGGAGAATAATTCCCCTATCTTTTAAACCTCATACGAAACGCTTGGTACCTGTCCGTTCTGTGGATAATATTCCTTTACCTTTTATACGAGATTATTTTCTGAAGATTATGTTGGAAAATCGTTTTTCGGAGCTATTTGATGAATACATATAGAAGAATATTTTGCTTGCTTTTAAATGGGTCAATATTATTGTCATTTATGCGGATTACAAAAGCCGTTTTAATTAATTGTAGACGGCCAATGTATTTTTAAATATGAAAAAGGAAGATTAAATAATAACGGAAATGTCTGTTAATTTTCGATACATGTTTTCATACTTTTTTGAGAATATAAAGAAGAAACACAAAAAATACATCCAATAATAATTACATTCAATAAATAATATAATAATGGTTTATATAAAACTGTTGACATTTATCTGTGAACTACTTCAACTTATTTTTTAAAACATAAATATGTTTATCAAACAACCATACACGTATTATCATTTAAGTAAATTGAAAACATAACAAATTGATAGGCATGCTGATCTTTATTTTTTATTCTTATCTAGTTGTAGTTGTTTATTCTATACTATAAATGTAGTGTAAAGTATATGTTTCATTAATTATACACTTATGAAAAAATATTCAGATGTATTCATCAATGAAATGCGTATTTTGATTTTCCATATATTTCTCTGTATAAGATTACATTTACTGCTGTGTATCATATTTTCCGTACTTTCATTCGTGTCGTAACTTCTTTCATTAATATACATATTAAAATAAATAAAAATGGGACTGTAATAGCTGTAATAATTTTAAATAAAAAAAACGCATTTAATAAACAAAATATATATTATTTTTCCAAAATAACGGGATTTAATTTCATGATTATCCAATTAATTATATCTTATCCGTGTTTATAACAAATTGTGAAATATTTATTTTCATACCACTCGATGAAATTAATCATGTAATTATATAACAAAAGTCCTTGATATCATCTTTTCATTATATTATTAAATATCCTTAATATAAGTTCGGAAATATTGAGAAATATTGAGAACATGAAAATGAGTTGTTTGTTTTAATATTTTCTGTTTCAACATATTTCCGTATTTTCACTGGTGTCTTGCCGGACTACATTCTTCTAAAATCAGCCAAATCAAGAAATTAGAAGTATTTCAAATTTAAATGTCGAACAAACAGAATAGACAGAAAATTCAACTTTTTTCTATACCTACGGAATTAATTATTTTTCACACTGTGGCATGAAAAAGATCGAATATTTAAATATTCGCGAAATATTTATTTTCATACTAGTTTCAATTGATAAATACAAATCCTGTATTTATTGAAAAGAACTTAAACATCGCCTATTTAATCATCTTTTTATCTTCTTCTTTTGCGTCTTTAAAATACAAATGAAAATTTGGTCATCACTTATTTATCATTTATTTTTAGTACGAGACATGTGTAATCTATAGTTCAAGATATGTTTGTTAATTGATAAAAAAGAAAAAAAAAACAACAAAAATAAATAAGCAAAACATGATAAAATAAAGTTTGACAGGCAGTTGATAAAATTTTCATTCACGTATAGAGTGATATGGTTTCTTCTATAACGTCTTTTTCTTGACATTGCCTTTATCTGAAAATAAATATTGAAACAATATGAAATTGCGTATAATGCAACTTAGTATAACCGTTATCATTTACTTTATTGATCACAAGCATTAAAATGAAATAAACAGAATAAGTTTGGAATTATTTAAACCCTTATGTCAATATTGTAAAACCATATTTTTTATTTTTATGAGAAGCGTAAAATTTTAATGTAATAAGATAAATAAAAAATAACTCTCATACGATGATTTAATAGCTCATTTGTTTCATTTATATAATACACAAGGATTGCATATCTTCTTCACATTGTTTCTCTGTATACTGGCCTTTGCTTAAGGTATTTTTATATATCTTTTTCTGCAATATAATGAATGGATTAAAGCAACAGATATTGCAACCCGCTGTAATAGCAGAGTATAAAGATGTTATACAATCAAAGCAAAAAGGAAATAGCCCCGCCTATTTATAATCAAAAGCATGAATCTATCCAGCTGATAAACCAGTTAGATCCATTACAGCTGAGATAAGGATGGGCTCAAGCCACACGCCGTCAACGGCGAAAGTATTTACAATTGATAGGCTACTCGAAGTTAATGTCCTCTCTGATGTTTTACACGTGTCTGCAATTTGTATCAATTTCAACATGGCATATAAAGATACGAGTTACAGCGTTTTTATTTATTATTATTCACATGTCCTATTATAAATGCTAGCAAAAAAACGCATTTAGATATTTAGATATTTTCATTCTAAATCTTTAAATAATATCGTTTGAATTGTTTCACTCATATGTTTTTATCTTTTTTGCATCTATTGGTATTAAATCGATTTTCTTACATCTGCAAAGATAACGATATGTTACTAAATCACGTGTGTTTTTTTGTAAAGAAACAATACCGATTTCTGCTCATTTTTTATATCTTCCTTCAAATGAAAGTCACCTTCTTTGTGTTATTGGGTCTCACTATAATCGATAATCGACAGAGAAGTGATGTACAATGCACATGTATACGGAGCAATATATTACATAAGAAGTCAACTTATTAGCCGTCAGCCCTTACATATTTTCACATTATATTCTTAATCTATAACAAATACTAATACAAATAAACAATCATTACATGTAAATGATACATATTTCCCCACATGAACGGAAAAAACTGAAATAAATACCTTATTTTGCATCTAATCATACTCTTTCGATGAATTTTACTGCACTCCTTGTGATTATAAAACAATAACACCACATTCTAACAAATTTATATTTTGTACTGCTGGACATCTACTCTTCCATGACGGTGAGATAGCAATAAAACCGCCCGATTAATTCGTTCCAGATAGTGAATTGACATTACGCTGCCTGTCAATCAAACTGGCAGGGGTCACAGAGATAAACCAATAAGCTGTCGTTATCGATTCCACGCTAAAATGCCTGCGAAGTCCGACAAGTACTTGGCTAAGACAATGGTACAGAAGTAATAATTCAGATTGCAATAATTTTAATTCTCTGTCAATTTGAAGTTTTATTATGATATATTATTAGTAACCAAATATACTGACATATTGATAGATCGAATAAGTTTGTTTACTTTTGCAAAAAGTTATTAAATTTCAACATAATTATGGAGATAATAAGTACGAAATATTGATTCTGGCTATAACACAATGCATTGTAAATGAAAAGGTTTAAACAAAGCCACGTTTTATTTCTATTCTATCTATTCATAATGACATTATATATAATTATAAGGTCCCAGAATATCCAGACGATATGACAATTTTTCGTTTATAACGAATAGTGTCAATAAAGACGCAGTCATAAAAATGAAAACATAATGGGTAAATACAATAAAAACATTGAGTGAATTATATAACCTGAATACTTCTATTAAAGTCTTAAAATATAAATAATAAACTAAAATTAAATATTCAAACAGATCAGCTTAATACGAAACTTATACAAATAACAACATTTCTGATGTATGTGACGTTTATTTTAAAGAGAATAAAATTGTATTTTGTCGTGAATCATGTCAAATGTATGTTAACAATACATAATCACATAAAAATAAAAATGTAGAAAGGGCATGCAATCTTCTTAATCAATTTTAACAATTTCTGAATAAATTAATGTATTATCTAAACAGAATTTCGCACATAAAACTCGAAAAAATATTTTTAATTTATTTGTGTCACATATATAATTTTCCTGTTTTTATTTCGCTACTTCAATTTCAAAATCAAACGATCATAACATAATCATATACTGTTCTACATATAGTCTCCCTTTGAATTTGTAAATTGTAATGATATTTTGTCAGTTTTAGATTTTCCTTGAAGTCAACAAGAAATAACACGATATTGGCAAAACGTTTCATGCGCCATTATTACGTGAATGCAGATATTGATTTTTACTTTTTTTAAAAACCGTTATACATTAATAAATTGAATAATATACCTACTATTCAAGTAAACTATTAAAAGCATCAACATTTTATATATACACACATTATATAAGGTAAATTAATTGGTAACATTAGTGGCATAACAGCTTTGTGAATACATTGGTACCGTATTTTGTCCAAGGTTCCTACTGACCGGGTCACGTGATGTCAATTACACGCCTTAGCTCATTATAGAAACTACACCGTAGTGTGAATATACTTTTATTACACACATAATTATACAATTACCGCGCTAAACGTGCAAATTATTTTGATTTTCTGTCTATTTAAAGCTGTTTAAACGGTAAATCTAACAAATATTTTGACATATTGACAGATGATGTCAGTTAGTTTATTATCATCCAAACAATCAGTAACTTTCTATTACGAAGATAATCAACGAGAGTTAAATGCTGGCTTTACAACAATGCGTTGAAAAGGGAAAACATATACAGACTTGTACTGTCACTATTTAATCATTTGTTTATTTCTTTGCCTAATCCTCCAAAAATTTATATTCAACAAATAGAAACTTTATTCTTTGACTTGGCAAGGTCAAGGCAAATTGAAGACGTTTTGATAAAAAATGAAAAAAAAAAAAATAAAAATGGAGGACTTGACATAAAAAACTACTTGGATTAGGCGAATCATAACGACCAACGGAAACGGCTAGATATTGTTTCTAAACTAATACTATTAGATATAAATAAATTGTTATCGTGTGGTCCACATTACCTAGAAACCATAGCGGGTCTTGTAAAAACCTATTTGGCAAGATAATTGAAATGCTTTTGTTCAATTATGTTAAACAATATTAAATATTCAGTGCACATTCTTTTTAACAGGCCCTCAAGATATATTCGTATGTAAACATTGATGAAGTATTTACCACCTTTGCTGTAGTCCGTTTCAAACTGGCATTGAAAAAAGAATACTAATTTTGTGTATCTACCCACCTCATTAGATATTTTTCTCCATTTCTCGTGATAATTATTAATTTGCCCCTTTATAGATACTTAAAATGATATTGTAATGTATGTAGAAATATCAATTCTAACACGACTTGCATTTTTCCCTATTGAACATAGAAGAACCGAAAGTGTGTGTTATTATGCTATAAATCACTGTTTGACGTTCTATATTTAGACATGTGACGTAATCATAATACACGTGACGTAACCACTAAAAATGTGACGCGCTGACAATAAGTACGGAAACAAATCAGGCGCAATTTAGCTAAATATCAGGTACGGCAGCATTCATTTGTTGATGTCGTGTTAGAATCGAAATAATATATCCAAATCGGTGGTTTTATTGCTTGATAAAATCACTGTTTGTCGTTCAGATGCGCATCATTATATCACTCGGGCTACGCCCTCGTGATATAATTCCTCGCATCAGAACTCCAAACAGTGATGTTATTGAGCAATAAAATCACAGTTTGGGATATATTATTTCTTAAACAAAAATATGTAATGTGTTAATTCACAACTGTTTGTTAATGTATCTAATGTATTTCGTACATGTAACTTGAGTAAATAAAGATATTTTCTGTTCTGATTGAAGTGTTGGTCTCTCAATTCAGGGATCTTGGGTAACTTGAGTAAATAAAGATATTTTCTGTTCTGATTGAAGTGTTGGTCTCTCAATTCAGGGATCTTGGGTTCGAGCCCAATATCATGGTTTAGTGTTTTGCTGGACACTATCACCAGTCAGCTCTAGGAAGTGTTACCAAAAGCAAAATAAACTTCCATTATTCAATGCAAGAACTTTTTCACAATCAAGTTTAACGAAACTTACATTAGATAACGTTATATGCCCCCTATAGCAAAAATATATTGAATAGAAAAGGAGAATGTTAAACCATTTAGACAATGAAATCACTCAGAATGTATATACAATTTCAAGTTCTAGTTTGCAAACTTGACACAAGTTACACACATTACAGTTCAAACAGAATAAAAAATGATACACAATGTCGTTAAAAATTACGTTGTGAAAATCACAGAACCAGAACATACCACAACTCTCCTTCTGTTAGTGGAACTTCCTGTCTTCTAGTCAGCGGTTGCTGAGAACATGCAAAACAATTCCTTGTCAATTCATTATCATGTCAAATTATTTTTCCGCTGCAATTACAAATCGGAAAATTTTAACCAAAAGATACATATTTTACAAGAGTTAAAGTTATCGTACATATTTGCAAACTAACAGCAGTTAGTACTATACATGCTATATGTATTATTTCAGTGTTTATTATTATTATCATTTCTGTAAGATAAGAATTATCTTAATTCATTGAAATTGAAAATATGAGCACTGGATTGTCGATCGGGTAATCTATAATCAATTAAAAACAAACGGAGCGTAAAATTTTCCTGGAAGGAACATTTCTAAATGAGACCAATCAAATATTGAAATGTGTGTTTTTGATGTCGATTCTAATCCTCTGTCAGTTAAAACAAATCAAAAATTGAAATAAGCACCCTTACTTTAATTTTCTAAAATTTGTTTTCTTTTTGTTTCAAATTGGTTTTGTGTTTCACCAACACATTAGAGACCATACGACAACTTTCAAGCTTTACTGCTGGATAAAGACCCCATGAGCGTATACCGAGTAAAACCACCGATGTTCCTTAAGCCAGCTGGATAGCTTCCTAACATGCAAGATAAAACTCACAAGCATTGGATTCAAAATGTCGTTCTTTATTTGATTTACAATATAGTAATGAATAAATGTCTATAAGTTATGAAATACAATATATTAACTTAAATTATGCAAGAGTTACCCATGTAAAATTAGTAATAAAGCTTTGAAATGTTACTGAATTTCATTAACATATAAGTCAGAAATCCAAATATTTACAAATTAAATAAACGTGTGTTAACATATAATTTTATTCCTTTTGAACATTGATTATCCTCAATGCCATGTTGAAATATAAATTAAAATACAAAACAAAAAAACTCAGTAAAGATTGAAGTTTATGGCAAATAATGCATCTATGCTTAAAGCCTCATTAAGCCTCAGAAGAAAATATTGTTTTCTTTCTATAGAAAAATGAAACTATGGTTTTTGTTATAAATTGTGTTATTATATAATGTATTAAGATATTGTAAGATGCTAATCATCTAAGGAAAATAGCGCTTAATGTAAAATATTTTGTGACAAATGTAGTAAGATGTAAACAATGTGGAATTTTGACTTCCATGCAATATACTCAATCACTCTATTTGTTCTTATTGCCTAAATAAAAGCTAAAAGTGACTCAGCACTATGGCCAATGAGTAAAACTTTAACAAGACATCAAAATAAAAATAAAAGAAACTATTGGAAATTAAACATCGTTTCATTATTGGCCCAATGAGCCTTTAAGTTTAAGAAATAGAAATCATTCAATTCAGATAAATATTGACATTTGGTCATTAAGTTTCATATATGATTAAACTTCTTGCTATTATCTTATTAACCTTCAAAACTTGCTTTCTGTCATCTTGTTTGTCCAGTATCTGATAATTATATTTTCATTTAGTATAAGATATATCCTATTTCTCATCAGCTTTATGTTTGTCTGCAATTGATGTATCGTTTAGCGTGTTGTTTAATCATAATTCTACTAACAACTATCATATTAAAAGGATTATAATTAACATGGACTTTGACTTTTTTAATATTATCTGTGAAAGATTGTTGTAACATCATTTAGAACTTAATACATGCATTCGTGTCCGAAATTGAAGGTCACAATTAAAGGCATATAAAGCTGATATAGATGTCGACATAATTATAGCCATATTGTTAAGTAGAACATTATTTGTTAAACATTTGCATGCAATATAAGTCATCAATCAATTGAAGGTCTTGAACATATTTTGATACACTGTCACATAGATGTATCAAGTGTTTTTGTTTCATATTTTTTGTGAAATTATAAAATTCTGCCTTTATGTTTTGCATGCATCATTAATTTCTACAACCACTGATTATACTCATATGAATCTGAATAATTGTATTCGGTCTTTTTGTTTTTCTATCAAAAAGTCGTTTGTGCCGATAACTCAGCAGTCCTTTTTTCCTAAATAACTGACCAATAGATACAAATTTCTTTGCTTGCCAATAACCGATTAAGTTATGTTCAAACGAGCAAACCATGCATTAAGAATCCGATCCTTTACCTATTTTGTAAAGCGCATGTAAACCGGCTGACGATAATCATGTCTTCAATAGGTCACTCTCCAAGACCTATAACTCTGGCATGAATTTGAATGAAGTATTTTAGAATGGTTCTTTTGAACTAACAAAACATCAGGTATTTTTGTAAGTTTCCTTACTGTTAGTTTCAAGCTATTTTTACGATTAAGCAATGAGAACAGTTGAGCGACACTCATAATTACCAACAACCAATAGCAAATTAACAAGAAAATTGTAAAGGTATCTTGGTTTTGCAGCAAAGAAAGCAAACACTGAAGTTTCAACATATAAATTTGAATCTTTATCAATCTCTATAGCTTTCCAGTAAGCCAATATGTGGTAATGACCACAGTGTCACATCTTGAAAATGAAATATTGCAATTTTAAGGTATGCCATATTTATTTTGCGTTCTTTTTTCACCATGCGTTGTTTTTAAGGCATGTTTTGCAATAAACATTAAAAAAAGATTATTTAATGCGTTTATGTCTTTGGATCTATTGAATGGGTAGAAAAGAAACTTACCAAATTCGAGCCTGTAACATATTTAAGTAACATCAAGTGTTATGTATACAACAATTCTAACATTATTTTGGTTTAAGGTACAATGATTACTGCTAAAAGCAGTTAGCACATAATTTTATTGTCTTAGTATTTCAGTGAAAAAAAAAAAAAAAAAAAAAAAACAACAACAAAAAAAAAAACAATAACACAAAGCAAAAAAAAACAACAAAAAAATACAAAAAACAAATGGTGTACACAAAGCTCGCTCAACCTTTAAGTAATTCGTCGACTATAGAAAAGTTTGTATAATTGTAGCAGTGATCTATTAGTATATGTTATTTTTCAGCTTTATAGGAAATGATCGCACAAGCCATTTTAAGTCTGCTCAATCACAATTATAATAGAACATAAAGGACGCATATACATAAATGGCCTGTATTTGTTCGTAATAGTTCAAAATACTTCAAAGTCTCTAATTTTTTAACGAAATTTCAAAGTCCCCAATTTACTTCAAATCAATTAAGTACACGCTGAATTTGACAGCCGTGATTCAACATTTTAACTTCATATACCACATGTTTCTTCAAACAGATTTTCTCAAAAAGGTAATAATTACCGATAATGGTTATGATAATGGTAATTTTAATTCAGTACAAACATGTTAAACTATTTAATCACACTCATTTTTTTCTCAAGTCTTCACATTAAGTTTTTACAAACGAGATTAGCTTAAGTCACTGCAATAATAAGAATATGTATGAATTCAAACTACTACATTTCTCATGGCACGGCAGGTAACTATGATAATTGTTTTATTTCTACAATACTGGAAGTTATTTGATTTGTCTTATACTGTATAAGAATTCTTAAATATCTTAAGTTAATTGTTTCAGCGTGAGTCGATAATATTGAGATAATATCAAGTTATTAGTATCAAAGGCTTGTTACAATACTGTGAGTATTGTAACCCACGTATAGAGATTTTGTGCTCTATTTTGTGCATATTAAATATGTAATACACCCCTGATGAAGGCATAATACGCCAAAAGTACATGGTATTTATACTTAAGCACTGTATGAACGTTTATTTTCTCCAAATCCATTGTTAATTTGTCTACGTTCTTGTACTTTTAATGGGATTCAGTGTTTTTGAAAGGTAATATGAAGATGTAAACATTTTGACAAACCTATCAATTTTTCCTTTGCATCACGTATCCTTTTTGATCTAAAATCCTTTTTTTCTCGTAGTCTACTACGAATTTACATGTTCTTTCTATGAACTGATTCGTATCAATTTTGGACTCGCAGTCGCTTGCTAAAAGGTTTAAAAAATCTATGATCAATATTACATAGCCCTTACAGGAATCGCAATGGCCAGAGGTGTAACATCTATAGGATCTTCAGTAACAAACTATTTCATCGAAAAGGGATATTTAAAAAGTGTTCAAGAGGCTCTTAATAAAGATAGAGAATCGATTCTTTGTTTCAAAAAGGTTGTTAAAAGGCCAAAGCAGTAACCGCTAAGGAAGTTGCTGAGCATGCTTTAAAAGTTGATAAAGGTATTCTAGGTGGTGTAAACGTTGTTCCATCTATCATGTCTATTGCTCGAAAACTCAGTATCTGAAAAAACTGCAGCCTGTCTTTTAAACCTCGGCTGGACAGTATGATTTCCCGGCCACGCAGTTGCATTTATTGCTTTGCCATTAGATATAATCTTTTCTGTTAAAAATGTCATAGATTTGACCAAGGGAAACATATCAAAAGCTGCTGAAAAAGTTCTTGAATTAGCAGACAATTTAGAGACAGAGCTTAATGAGATACTAGCTGATTCTTAAACAGTGACAGACGTTTACTAAACAGGATGTTTGTTTGTTTTTTTTGTCAACCGCCTTTGGGAGACAATATTGGTTGATATTGAAAAGTGTCACTTTTGAGAGAATTAATCATGATATAATATAATAAATCATTATGACTTCTTACTTTCGCGAGAATTATATCGTTGTTATAAAGAGATTTTTGTTATACTGAGGGTCGTTCTGCAGTGGTTGCATTATGATACATATACATTATATAGATTAGTTTCAGTAAGAATAAAGATTTGACCTAATGATAGTTCTAAAGAATATACAAGTATGTACAGAAAGTTCGTTAAGATAGCATCAAATATTATAGAGATACTAAGTAACTATTTATTGAACCTTCCATTTTGACAAAATAAATGCTAAACATTTAATTTGAATGTGTGTATTTATAACCGCTAGTTATTTATTGAATGTCTTTCAAATAATTTAACCAAGGTGGCCAAAATAAACAGAAACAAGAATATCACAAACACAGTTGGGTTTGAATAAGCATAAATTATACAATTATTTGTGTTCTGCTAAATGCAAAAACAAATCACAAAATCACAAAACCAACCTATAACAATTAACTGCAGTTGTAACAATATAGTCTGCGTGTAAACAAATCTACTTTAATGTACAAATGTTATCGACCGTGCAACAATTACTCTATGATTCTATGGATTGCATTTCAGTCTTTATTGTCTTGTTTGGTATGGGTTAATATCAGTGTTATATCAGAAGTGATCATGTAAAAAAGTAATATATAACCTGGGAATACTTGGAGTTTTTTTGTATTCACATGTACCAATAGAGTGTGCAACTTTGACATGTTTTTATATATATTAATGAGTTAAAACGCTCGTTACTTTATAGTTATACTTGTTTATGAATTTCCGACCTACAGTCAAGCTAAGTTTAAATATAAGCAATCATTATTTTATCAACATGTTTCCTAAAAAAGACCTCACCATGCATTTAACATCTCATGAGCGACACCTTCACATCAGCCATTCTTTTGTTCTCCCATAGAGTATAACTTTGCAAAGTGTTTCATGTAATAAGAAATCAAACATAAAATATTAGAATAAAGTTAACAGCTATCTGTGTTTAATAATCCGCTAGCATCTCATCAACTGGAATTTGTTTGCTAATTCCAAAACTCTTTCAGCAGCTTTTGAGACATTTCCTTTGGCCAAATCTATAACATCTTTAACAAAAAAGATTATATCAAGTGGCAAAGCAACAAGTGCAACTGCGTGACCAGCAAATCGTGCTGTTCGACCAAGTTTTAAAAGACTGGCAGCAGCTTTTTCAGTTACTGTAAGTTTACGAGAAATGGATGTTACTACGTGTACACCACCATGAATGCCTTTGCCAATCTTAAAAAAGACCGCTCTACACTTTGCGGTGACTGCTCTAGCTTTTTCAACAGCCTTTTTGAGTTTATTAAATGATTCTCTATCTTAATCAAGAGCCTCTTGAACACTTCCAAGATATCCCTTTTCGATGAAATAGTTTGTTACTGAAGATCCTATAGATGTTACTTTGCTTTCCTGGCATGGAGTTTTATTTTTCCAGCAAGTTTTCGAAACTCCTTTATTGTGTTCTGTATTTGCCCAAACTGCCAAGATGTCCGTCTAATTAATAAATTCATAAAAATTTTGTAATTATCTTTAGTTTTTCATCTTTATCTTTAATTAAGTTGATTTAGCAGAATTTATTATTGTTTCCTGTCTATAATGTACAAACTGGAACTCAAGAAGTGTTTTACATTACGTTATAATGTTTGTAAGTTGAATATTGTCGAATATTTTCCTTGTAACAAAATAGAAATTGTTTTATTACAAAGTTTACAAAGTAAATAAAGTGAAAAATACAATCAACATTTTGTTTAAAATGCACTGTACTGGTAATGGTATATTAATATAAAACAAGTCAATCATTATGAATTTTCGTATATTAAACCTGCCACCATAAAAAAATATTGTTAATGACCGACGGATTTAAGTTCATCTGTACGTTCTTTTTCAATAAAATCATAATTTACCAAACAATAATCGAAGAATCACATAATACATCATAAAATGTAAGATAATGTTTGAATGTATTAAACAAGTGACTTACCATTGCTCGTGAATTAACATTGCTGGTGAATTGATATTACTCGTGAATTAATATAACATTTAGCATTGATAATAAATTGGTTTGGTTCATTAGAAGAAGGAGAAAAAAGAAATACTCTCAAAAAAGATATGACGACGTATTTTACGTTTAAATTTACTTCCGCATAGACTTTTTTAAATATCTTTATTCAGCTATCAATCTTACTCGTTATTTAAAACTAGATACACTGAATCGTTAGTTATATTTAATGCATTTTTACAACGGTTTGAAAAGTGCAATGTCATTAAAGCATACTTTCAAATCAATGATCCATTTGAACTAACTGTGTACACTGTGTAATTTAATCGGGTTAGGAGTAATAACAATGCACCTTGAATTCACGTTTTTTGTGACAGGTGTATAGAACTGAATTTGACTTTAAATAGCTCGGACATTTCGATATATTTTGTTATATGACGTTACATGGAGCAATGTCTAGAAAGGTTCCTTCTCATGGTGTTTGTGTTCTGAGGCAAACACTTTATAACTTGGTCTTGATTTCACAAATATTTGCAATATATATTGAGAATGTTAGACATTTGTGGTTAAGATATTTTTTTATTTTAATATTGTACCATTTTATGGGATTTAGACTCAAGTATTTGATTATCTACGTAATAGAATTATCTCTTTTGTATCATAGTCAAACATAAAAACACGTTCCCTGATACCACAATATGAAACCCCACAAAAAAGTTACCAATGAACGAGCATCTGAATATGATATTTCCATCGCTATCCCTTTCTTTGTCGTCACAATATGTAAACCCCGGACAAAATGAACCAATCAATGGGCATGCTCTGCAGTACGGGTAACTAATACCTGCACTCCAGTTAACGACCTGTGCATGTATATGTATACAATTTAACTCTTTCACATTATCAACAGAAAGGTCCCCAAACTATGATACAAACATATAATAATAGCCAATAGAAGAAAATTATAGCATCAGGACTGTTGCAAATACTATTTTGGAGGATTATTATTTGAACACCTCAGCGGATGTTTCTAAATCTAAATCTTCACCATTTTCGTGCTTAAATGTTGAATTCTGTTTAATCCGGTGGTATGGTCGTGGACGGGTCACACGACTAACCGAAATACCGAAACACTACAAAAATAATAGAATACCCCCGGAATACCCGATAACAGATATAAGAAAGCTAAAATACCTTATAGTAACAAGGTGTTTAAATCCATAATCACTCTATTAAATAAATCGTGACATAATTCTCGTATTAGGCCTTCTTTTAAGCCTTATTGTCAGTGTGTACTGTACAGTACGAAATTTTTTTTTTGAGTTATAAACAAAGACAAAAAACTTGCAGATTGTCGTCTGTATCTGGAAATTATAACAGTTTTCGTCTTTTCAAATTGTTTGTGAGTCTCAGCCAGTCTTTAGTCACCGGTTTGTAATAAAGCACTTCTCAGTCGTTTGAACTTTTTTCAAGGTCATGTACAAGTCGTAAAAGGTCTAGGAGTGATTGTGTTTTCCAGTGTGTTTAAAAAGCAATAATGAGATGTTATTTTGGTTAGAACCTGCGGTATTCCGTCTCAATAAAATATCGTTAAGTATTACGGCTTCCTTAATCTATCTATATTTTGGCTT